>NC_058132.1:412629500-412741987 GCF_016433145.1 Gracilinanus agilis | reverse complement strand
CTCTCGATTTTTGTGGTTGGATATCAAACTTTCCATTTAGCCCTGGTCTTTTCTGTGCAAATACCTGGAATTCTTCAATTTTGTTGAATGCCCATACTTTCCCTTGGAAATATATAGTCAATTTTGATGGGTAGTTGATCCGTGGTTGCAGGCCCAGCTCTCTTGCCTTTCTGAATATTGTATTCCACGCCTTGCGGTCTTTTAGTGTTGAGGCTGCCAGATCCTGTGTGATCCTGATTGTTGCTCCTTGATATTTGAATTGTTTCTTTCTGGCTTCTTGTAAGATTTTTTCTTTTGCTTGGAAACTCTTGAATTTTGCAATGATATTTCTTGGTGTTTTCCTTTCTTGATCGAATGCCGCAGGTGTTCTATGAATCCTTTCAATGTCTATATTGCCCTCTTGTTGTAGGACTTCAGGGCAATTTTGCTGAATTATTTCTGTTAGTATAGAGTCCAGGTTTTTATTAATTTCTGGTTTTTCTGGAAGACCAATTATTCTCAAATTGTCTCTTCTAGACCGGTTTTCTTGGTCTGTCACTCTCTCATTGAGATATTTCATGTTTCCTTCTATTTTTTCAGTCTTTTGGCTTTGTTTTATTTGTTCTTGTTGTCTTGAGAGATCATTAGTTTCTACTTGCTCAATTCTAGCCTTTAGGGATTGATTTTCGGCCATAATCTTCTGGTAATCGGCCATAATCTTTTGGTTTTCGGCCATAATCTTCTTGTTTTCGGCCATAATCTTCTGGTATTCCTTTTCAATCTGGTCATTTCTTGTGTTCAATTTGCTTATCAGTTCATTTGGTTTCTGAGCCTCGCTTTCCAGTTGCAAGATTCTACCTTTTAAGCTGTTATTTTCTTGCCACATCTCTTCCATTTTCCTCAAAATCTCAGATTTGAACTCTTCCATAGGTTGTGAGGAGTTTTCCTTATTTGGGGAGGGTCTGGATGGTTGTTTGTTCTCCTCCTCTGTTTGCTCGGTTGTCTGGATTTTCTCTGTGTAGAAGCTGTCGAGTGTTAAAGACTTCTTTTTTTTGTTATTATTCTTTCTCTTCTGAATTTCCTGTAACTGGTTAGCCATCATTAGCCCAGCAGCTTCTCAGGTTTATCCTCGCGCTCAGTCCTGAGGTCTGAGTTCTAGTTTTTTCCAAGGTCAAGCCCCCTGGTGGATTCCCTTGCTTGAACCTCTGCAGGAGGTTTCTTTACAAGTCTCAGGGAGCTACTTCCACAGTCGTATACCTGTCTGCACTGGTTCCCCACTTAGGCTTTAGTTCCTGGTTGTGTTTGCCTCTGCTCAGCCGGCACCCACGCCTCTGCTCAGCCGGCACCCACGCCTCTGCTCAGCCGGCGCTCCGCTCCCAGCGTCCGCTCCCGAGCGCGCGCGCTCAGATTTCGCGTGCGTTCTTGACTTAATGGGGTCCTAAGTCTTGCTGCTCTCAGGAACAGGTCCCGGAGCTGCTGATGACTCGATGGGTGCCCCAAACTTGCTCTATTTCTTTTTAGCTGGGTTCAGAGCTATAGGTGAGTGTGGAGGGGGTGGGGGTGGGGCGGTTGCTCAGCTCGCGCTTGAGTGAGAGCCCTTTTTAGCTTGGAAATGTCTCGATTCCACGTACCTTCCACGCTGTGCCCTGTTGTGGGGTTCCTCCGTTCGTCTGGACTTGTTTTTATGTCCCCTTGAGGAGTTTTGTGTGTTTCGGTCAGGAGAGGTTTAGAGCTGCTTCTTACTC
This sequence comes from Gracilinanus agilis, assembly GCF_016433145.1. NCBI lineage: Eukaryota > Metazoa > Chordata > Mammalia > Didelphimorphia > Didelphidae > Gracilinanus > Gracilinanus agilis. The sequence goes on along the minus strand of NC_058132.1, from coordinate 412,740,263 downwards.
TGCCGCCATCTTAACCCGGAACCCTTAACCTTTTTTTTAAAAACCCTTTTTGTATTAGTAGCAACTCTAAGAAAGAATGGCAAGAGCTAGGCAAATAAGGTTGACTGACTTGCACAATTAAGAAGTGTCTGAGGTCAGATTTGAACCCAGGTGCTTCTGACTTCAGGCCTGGCTCTCTCTCCTCTGTGCTATCTCACTGCTTCTGTAGAGGAATTTCTTAACATTTTTAAAAAAAAACCCTTAGTTCTGAGGTCAGCTGGGTAGCTCAGTGGATTGAGAGCCAGGCCTAGAGATGGGAGGACCTAGGTTCAAATCTGGCCTCAGACACTTCCCAGCTGTGTGACCCTGGGCAAGTCACTTGACTCTCATTGCCTAGCCGTTACTGCTCTTCTGCCTTATAGCCAATGCATAGTATTGACTCTAGGAGGGAAGGTAAGGGTTTAAAAAAAAATCCTTAGTTCTCTATCTCTCACTATTCTGAACTTTTATTCTTTTAACTCATGATCTCATATTTATTTATTCTTTCTTTAATTTCTTTGTGGTCTTCATGAATTTGAAGCTTCAGAAGTGTCACAATTAAGTTCGCTTTTCTAAGCAATTTCTCTGTATGTCATGCCCCATCTACTTCCCTTTCCCCCCACCCCCATTGTGCTTCGCTCTTAGAAGAACCAATTTATGAAGGAAAATAACAAATGTTAGAAATATTTCTCCATGATAGAAATTACACATTATCTTAAATTGCGTGATCTAATTCTGGCTGCTGTTACCTTTTGTTCTCCCCATATCCTTCCCACATATCTTGCAGTCTTGTCCCTGGTTGACATCCTCCCACACTCCTGCATGCCCGTTGTGCAGAAGCTCCAATTTTCCTGAAGCAGGATATAGATAGTACGTGGAGAGCTCGCACCCTCTCAGGAAGTGGCTTCCCTCTGTGCCACATAAACATCTGTCTCTTCCTCCTTTGACGGGTGGGACTGGGACTTCATTTTCCTATTAATCTGAAATCTTGTTTCAATCCCTTCTCTCATCTTTCCCATTCTCTTGAAACCTTTATTCTTGCTAAGTTAATATTTTATCTTTATTGTTCATGGATAGACTTGGTTAGGATATAGCCTGTGTTCCCATCTTCCCATCACATTTCTCCATCATCTCATTTATGCAACTTTTTATTTTGCAATTTTCTCCCACAAAATACATAGATTTACTAGTAGGTGGTTTGAGGGGCTTCTTCCATGGGGGTTCAAGCTTGCTTTTCCACCTCACTTACATTTCTTTAAAATCTACTTTTGTCATTCTCCTTTTGTATATTTTAAATCATGGCAAAACCCCAGTCCCTTTAATGATTTTTTTAACAGCATTTTTAACAGCATCAGTCTTTTTCTTTATTTTTTTTTCTTAAAATAACCTTTAGAGACAGAGTTATTTAATTCCTTTTTTTTCCCTAAGTAGTTGCATTTATTTGCCTTTTTTGTGTTTTGTTTCTGTTTGGTATTTTTCAAGTCAAATATTCTGTTCAACTTTTTTTTTTTTTTTAGGAATGTTTCAAATCCCTCCCTCCCTTTTTTTTTGGGACCAAGAGATTTTATTTTATTTTTTTACATGTGTCATTGACCAAGACCTATTTCCATATTATTAATATTTACATTAGGGTGCAAATCCATCCCTTTTTAAATGGAATGTTCATCTGTTTAATTAATGACTAACCTTAGGTTTTGGACACCATGGCTTTTTGGAACACATTATTTCATTTCCTTATGCTGTTTTAAGTGGTTATAGAATAGTCTTGCTTGATCTAACTTCCTTTCCTTTATATATTAAAGCCTTTCTCTTGGCCAGTTGCAGAATTTGTGGCATGTCTTAGGAATTGTTAAATTTAACTACAATATGTCTTAGAGTCAAGTGGTGTTATTGTTGGGTTATTTTAGTCATGTCTGACTCTTAAAAAAACAAACAAACCCTGACCTTCCATCTTAGAATCAATACTGTGTATTGGTTACAAGGCAGAAAACCGGGAAGGGTTAGGCAGTGGGGGTCCACTTGCCCAGGGTCACACAGCTAGGAAGTATCTGAGGTTAGATCTCTAGGTCTGGCTCTCAATCCATTGAGCCACCAGCTGCCCCCATGCCTGACTTTTCATGGCCCAATTTGCGCTTTTCTTGGTAAAGATACTGGAATGGTTTGCCATTTCCTTCTCCAGCTCACTTTAAGAATGAGGAACTGAAGCAAACAGGGTTATATAGCTATTAAGTGTCTGAGGCCAGATTTAAAGCCATGAAGATGTATCTTCATGATTTTAAGCTCAGTGCTCCACTCAATGTACTACTTAGCTGCCCTGGAGTTGAAGTATAGGTTGTTGTGTTTTTTTTTTTTTTTTTTGTAATTTGATCTTTAGATTATTTGAGTTGATGCTTTGTTTTCTTTATTTAGAATTTTTGGAAAGCTTTTGTGAAGGGTTAAATTTTGAAGGGAGGAGTTTGAACAAAAGTAAGGAAAGCAGGTTTTTAAACACAAAACACTTAGTTTATTATTAAGAAAATATGGATAGAAAATAGAAAGGAGGAAAGCAAGAGTAATCTTATAATAGTTTATAACTATACTTAAGATCCCAATCCTATCTAAAATTTTTCTAGAAAACCCTAAATCTATCTGCCTTCGTGGGCAGTTGCTTCTGCCAGAGCCAGGCTCTGGCCTAACTTTTCTACACTCTATAAGAGTTAAATTTGATGGTTGGACAATAATTTTATGAAATTATGTGATTGCCAATATTTATTATATATCGAGTCAGAAATTTATTTATAAATATTTACAAAATGGAGAGGAAACAATAAAATAGAGAAATGTGAAGAAGTTAGAGAGGTTATCTCTCCTATTAACCTAAATGTTTACTCTGGGTCTGCTTAATCCAGGCAGAGATTAATTAGCTCTCATCCAGGAAGGCTGGTGGTGAGTAACCACACAGCTATCTCCAAGATGGAAGCTAGTCTCTCCAGAAACTAGGAAAGGAGTCAGCTTTCACTCACCCAATGAAGTAGCCCAGGAGTCAGTGTCTAAGTGGATGCTGAGCTCCAAGGTCACAATCCAAGCTGCAGTCTCCAGCAAAGCTCCCTCGAAGACTCCCCAGACAGATGACTATCTCCAGAAGACGATCTCTTTGGACTATCTTCTCAAAGACAATCTGCTCCGAGGGAGTTCTGGGCTTGCTTTTATGGTGACTTCTTGTCTCCCCTCTTCATCTGGGCCAATCACAGTTTCCAAGTTGTCTAGCACTGCCCAGGGAGTATGTCTGTGGGATTCACGCCTCTCATTCTCTGAAGGTGTCAGCTCTTATCAAAGGATTCACAAGTTTTTGATTGAGTTAAAAGGGTGGAGCTTTCCAAGTAAGTGACTGTGAACTCCCTTAATTAGTGTTACTGTAAAGATGTTTTCAAGTTTTTGATTGATTAACTCAACATAGGCAAAAAGAATAAAGAATTCCCTCTCACATATCTAAGAATATACCCACTGTCTATCCTGTTTATCCAAGATAATCATCAATAAGGCTGTTAAACCTTAAATCCATTTCTCAGTCTCCTAAGAGTTCCAGAGAGAGCAAGCCCCACACTCCTCTCCCCAGGGGACCCAGAGACCAGAGCCCCTTTCCAATGGTCAGCCGTAACTAACTCTCAGCTACATCCTTCTAACTCTCTCTAACTGACAGTTTGCACAACAGGGGGGCTTTTACTCAGAAATCTTTTTACTCCCTTGCCTCTTAAATAGAAGAAGGGAGAAATAAAAAATAAAAAAAACTCTTAACACTTTCTTATATTCATGTCTTATGAATATAAATACACATTTTTCAGTTTATCATGTTTTGTGTTTGAGACTTTTGCTTGTATAAATATCATTTGGCATTATTATCATTTGCTTTTCTTTTTTCAGATTGTTTTTATTTAGAATATTTATATTCCAAATCTATTGTTCTCTTATTTCTTTGGGGAAACTTGGCATCATTGATTCAATATTTTCTAACTTATTAATTATTTCTGCTTTCTTGTTGATAAGTTCTTCCATTTGTTACCTTCTAACTTCTTCTATTATGGTTTTTCTTTATCTTTTGAACCAATCTGGAATATTCTCTTGTGGTTCCATAATTTCTTGGGATGCTACAGGGTTCTGCGTTTCAACAAGCATTGATGAAGCAATATCTTTATAATATTTATTTGGAGAAATTTGTAATTTTTTTGATTGTTCTAATATTGTTTCTTCTAATTTTTACATCCTTTTCATTGACTCATCAGATTATGTTTTGAACTATTAATTGAATTTTCCTACTCTTGAAATCTTTGGTAGTTTTTGTCTTTTCCCCACATATTACCCTGTCACTCACATTTTGATTTCTCCCCCTTTTGTAGGTATATTTCCCAGGCTGGACTATAATGTTATCTCATTATCTTTCTTCATTGGGAAATCTACTTTTCATCACCCCCTAAGTAAGGGCAGCTAGGTGGCACAGTGGTTAGGGTATCTGGCCTGGATTCTGGAAGACTCATCATCATGAGTTCAAATCTGTCCTTAGACACTAGCTGTGAGACACCCTGGACAAATCACTTAATCCTGCTTTTTTCAGTTTCCTCATCTGTAAAACGAGCTGGAGAAGGAAATGGCAAACTACTTCAGTATCATTACCAAGAAATCTCCAAATGTGATCATAAAGATGTCCAAATAATTCTTGAATGGATTCTCAGAAGACAATACTGAGCACAGGCAGTTTTTAGTTCCATTTTCTTCAGGTCAAATGTGGCCACATTGTGGTGCCCTGTTCCTGTTATATTCCTGGTTCTTGATCTCTTCTCTAATTGTGCTCAATTATCTTATGCTCCCTTTTTTTATGGGTGAGGGAAGAAGGTGAGGATGTCCTGGGCAAAGACTCTTCAGCCTTGGGATTCCCTGATTTAGGGGTCACCCTAGGCAGAAGGAAAGAAGTCACCCATTTGAGCAAGTGACTTGTGAACTCTCATACTTACTGAGTGGTAAAATACTAAACAGGGGTACTTAAATTTTTTATTGATTAACTTAAAATTTTCTGATTGATAGAGTTTGATTCACTCTTCACATTAGCAAGCTTGTTGAGTGCCAAACAAATGTCAAATAATGCAACAATTTTTTTCCTCATCAAAATGCATCAAATACCAAATTCAACAAGTTCTGAAATCATCAAGAACCAAAGGTTGACTGTATTTCACATTTTTTTCTATTTTTTCATTCTTAAGTATCTAAATCAGCAATTAGCACCGGTTGGGACCTGCTATAAGATTAATATTCGAAGCTTTTGTATATTTAACTTCAACATTTCCTGAGTTTGTTTACTATTAGCATTTCTCATTCTGTGTATTTATCTTCAGCATTCCTCATTTCTAGAAGCTTGCATCCCCACTTCCCCAGACTCCTCTGTGTGTTTCACTCTTAAGTCCCTTCAGTTGTAGAAGATGGTTTACTGCACCTTGTTCTATTTAAACACTTAAACAGTCAGGTTAGCTTTTACAAAGAAAAATTTAATTCAAAAAATATAAAATCACAAAACATACCAATCTATTCTTCCAGTACATGGGAGGTATTATCCTATTGACTGAAAACAGTAAAAACCTGATGGTAATGAAATTTCATCCAAAGGCTTCTCAAAGGCATTTTCACTGAGGTAAAATAATTATGTCCCTGTTTTACACTGAACATTCCAACTAGAAAGCAAAGTACTTAAACACAATTTTATTCTTCAGAAATCTTCAACTGATAGCCACTGTGGAGTTCTAGTTCATATCTGATTGCCCTGAAGTGGCATCCTTAAGATCCTTTATGAAAAATTCAATATAATCCTCATATATGTAGATATGTGACCAATAAGCTGACATATTCCATGAATAAAATATACACACTACAATTCAAATAGCTTACTGCAGTATTGCTGTCAGTTGTTAGGATAACTTTAAAATGAAGGCAATGAAATCTTTCCTAAAGCACAAGGCCATTTAAGAAATTTGTTACCTACTTAAAGTATAAGTACAAAAATCTCCAGCAAATTTCATCCCTATTGGTTTTTATTATTTTCAATTAATAGGATAATCTAAAGCAATAATAAAAGGTGACTTTGAGAGTAGATTGGCTGGAGAGTGCTTTAAGGATGACTGTGAGATGGAGATTATCAAACAAATTCTGCTTTTTGAAAGCCCTTTTTTCTTATGATTTTTATTATTTATGGGTTACAACTTGTATAAAATTCAAATGTCAGAGATATAAATAACTACTCTATGTTCCCTATGTACTTTTACTTATGAAAATTATAAGGTATTGCTTTTATCCTGCTCATATTTTGAAAAATGGTAAGAAAGTAAAGCTGACTCTTTTTAAAGAGACTTATTTAAAAATGAGCTTTAACTTCCTTTCTGCTTACTGTCAAAGACATTTTGTTAAGAGTGCTCAGTCTACACAGATCTTTTCTCTGGCAGGAAGTACAGACTTTAATTAAGCCTTGTGAATCTAAGTTCTTAGCAGACAAGTTCTGTTATACTCACTGTTTTATTTCTTAGCATCACTCATTACCAAATGGTATTTGTCACTAGTAATTAGCAAATGCTGCATTTGGTTATTAAAGGCTGTCTAAATGGAAAATCTCAATGCAGTTGTCTGTGCTGAAAGAAAATATTACATTTGATCTTTTTATTATTCTTGCAGACGTGATGCATGTCTGCTTTCTTCAACCACAAGAACCTTTTCTTGTGCTTTAAAAAAATCCCACCAGGAAGTAATTCAGTATATAATGTGCCTGAGAGGTATCCACACGATACAGGAACTTTTTTTTTTCAACACAAAGAATCATTTTCATCAACCATTTATTTTTTTTAAAACTCTTTACCTTTTGTCTTAGAATCAATATTATGTATTGATTCCAAGGCAGAAGAGCAATAATGACTAGTTAATGGGAGTTAAGTGACTTGCCCAGGGTCACACAGGTAGGAAGTATCTGAGACCAGATTTGAACTCAGGGACCTTCCATCTACAGTCCTGGCTATCAATCTACAGCACCACTTAGCTGCCCCTTTATTAACCATTTAAAATGTAGTTTTACTAGTTGACAGGTTACACAATGAACTATCACTGGAGATTTTACATTCCATTTATATTTGTACTAAGATTCTTCTAGCTGAATAAATACCTAATGATAATGACAACAAACAAAAGCTATAAATAAAAGCATTTATTTTTCCTTCTCTTTTACTGCTATCTATAAGATGTATATTTTTGTGACTATATGTAATCCACTCTCTTACTTTTGTGTTTATGTGTGTATATGTTTGAACTAAACTTTTGATTTCATCGACCTATAAAACTCTTAATGAGGAAACTCCATGATTATCTTGTAAGATTTAAATTCATATCAATAACTACAAGTGTTATATTTGACAGTTTATTAATAATCACTTTTAGTAGAAAGAAAATAAACTAAAAGGAATAGAAGTTCAAACCTAATTAACAAAAAGTAAACCCAAAGGTGTGGAGTCTCCTGCCTGGCATAAAGCCTGCTTTCTCAGGGAGAAAGGGGGGAGGGAAAAAGAGGTGGGGTCATGCACAAACTTCATCTCCAAAATGTAAGGATGTAACATGAGAATGAAAGTGGGATGCTGGGATTTAGAGTCTTGGGGAGCAGATTCTAATTATACAATCCCTTCTGTGATTCCATTGGAAAACAAGCATGTAGAAATCTCCCAGATTTACATGCCTAGTTTACCCAATGAATCAGTACACATAACCAACTTATATCTCTAAAGATCTTGAACTAGAGGTACATACCTCTATTGTACTTTCTAAGGGGAAATTACAATAATTTGGGGATAAGAGGGAAATAAAAGAAAGAGAGCAAAACCAATGATTGCTAGGCACGCTGACAAAAAGCCAATTGGGGGCAGTCCCTTATACATAAGAGTTTACATTTGAAATAGATGCATTTGACCCCCCCACAGTTCAATTTCACTATATCCAAAAATTTCATTCTAGATCTTTTGGTACAGCGTGTGGTTTCTGCAGGCTTCTTTATGGCATCTTCTTCCAACAGTTCACTATCTTGATTTGGGGAGGTAGCAAGTTTCTTATTTTAAATTACTCTTAAGAAAATTTTTTATAAATCTAGAATTTTATGACAATAATACAATACCCCCTGAGGAGAGTGTTGACAAACACATGGATCACCCAGGGATACATGGCTGAGTTATGAGGTATGTGAATCCATTGTTAAAAGGAAGTAAAAAATTAAATAGTATATAAAAATTCTGAGTAAGCAAGAATAAGCCCATAACAGGTCCTAGAATCCGTGCCCAGTAAAGTGATTTATGCCCCACAAGGCTGTAGGACCATTGCAGCAATATGCACTTACCCAATCAGCAGCCATGACTACAAAAAATTGCCGCACTATGAAGGAGAAAGAAGGACTAGATTTTGAAGCAGAAGGGAAATATTCCCTGGTCTGATTTTCCTTGTACTTACAGGGATAGGGAAACCAAAATGGCAGCCAAACTGAGGTACTTTGTCTGAATCTGGCATGGGGGAATCCTGCCATTGTCAAACAGCCACTTCCTCAAACCCCCAAACAAGTCCTCTTGTTTTGGCACAGATTCTCATCAATCCCATAGGGATTGGTTGGTCTCCTTGACCTTGCACTTCTTGGCACTGTGTAATGGCTCTTATGTGATCCCTTCTTCTGAAATCAGACACAATTATTAGCCAAAGTCCCATAATATTAAACAATCAATGGCAGGTTTCCACAGTCTAAAGCTTTTGGGTATGTATGCATTATTATTATTATTATTATTATTATTATTGCTAATGGATATTGTAAACTTATGTTAGTGCAAAATTAAAAAAGTTAATACTGGTTTCTTGTACTACAAGTACAAAAAATAAGAGAGGAACGAAAATTCAAGTATCCTATTGCACATAAAAGGAAAAACAATAATAAAATTTTTTTAAAAATAAAAAATTCATAGTGCACATTCCATGAGACACTGTGTTAGCCAAGCAGAGGCACAACACAAAAGTTTTTACTCAGAAATGAGATTTATTTCCTTCTTAACTTGGCTATGATCCACAGTGTGAGTGTACATGATTTTTTCCCCCAGGTAACAGTTTTTAAAAAACAGTAATATAACAAATAATGCCCATTCTAAGAAGTACCAAAACCATAAGAGTTCATTTAATGGCAATAGCAAACAACCCACTATCATTAGAATTCACATGAATCTCTATAGCCACTAAAGCTCATGGATACTTGTTACAAATTCTCCAGATCTAGCCAATCTTTAAACTTTGAGATATTTTTAACAAAGTCTGTTGCTGCCATCATTCCAAAATTTGGCAGGAGAGCCCAGAAAAACCTCTGTACTGCTGATGAAAGCCTTTTGGTTCTAAAATGTCACCAAGAATCTAGATCACTCTGGTGGAAGGATAGAGTAAGTTGAAGAGTTAGAAATATAAAAGCCATCCAGAAGCCACTAGGCTCCATGGGAAATGCTCCCTCTCAGGAGCCATCCAGAGATTACCACTCCCCCTAGGAAAACCTTCCCACCAACCATATGATATTGTAACAGCCATAAAAGGCATGTCTTTATATGTCCCATCCATTACATTTTTATAAATGTGTAGGTGGGGAATACAATAGTGGTAATGCACTTCAACTACTAAATGGCTTACCTCTTGTTACAAACAACTCAAAGGTAGGCAAATGATTATGATGTCAGATGTAGTGGTTCTACTAGATACCTGAAAATCACTTCTGAATACCCTTTAAAACCAAAGGTTACTGATACAGGTTGTAACCAGTTTGATGGACTCAATCCATCATCATATATGTGACAATTAACAAAGACAAAAGGGAACAAAAGGCTGTGTAGGCAACATGTGACCTTGATGGATCTGGTGACAAATGCAACATCCATAAGGATCTAAGGCTTTGTCATGGAAAAGGGTTTGTCCAAGTTGACTATGGGCTTTTACAATGATATTTTCTCCAATCCAGTCATATGAGGAGGTACAAATAAAGACAATGTAACAGAACATACAGCTAATGGTCAAAGCACAGTAACTGAAAATGATATAGTGTAACAGAAGATATTAGATTAGATTAATATGTAAACTTAAAAAACAAAATTAAATCTTAAAACAATCAGCAAATACAATATATGTGACAGTATGTGAGCAAATCAATCTAAGTGTCCTTTTCTCCACTTCCGATAGCTGCATTATAGAGACTTCCTTCACTCTTTGGAGGGGAACAAACTGAAACAGTTAACATTGATAATGGGGGTCTGAAAAGGCTTAAAATATTCACCTTCAGGCTTTTAAAGGTTCCTTCCCTCCTAAGTATCATCATTCCATCTAGATTCATTTGATCACACTTCTGGGGTTCCCCATATCTGCACTGGGCATAGTGTGGATGAACCCCATATTGGATGTGTTGCAGAGACTGGGCAGGCCAACATGGCAAGGGGGTGTAGGGAGATGAATCTCCCCTCTGTATCTTGAGATTACTCAAGCTAACAGCAAAGACAGATGCACCCAGGAACAGTAGGAAGAAAAGACATCTTAAAGCTTGGTAAGGCTCTCCAGAAACAGGAGCTTTTTTAGATAGGCAGTAAACTGGACCTTGCTTTTGCAATCCTACTTATTAAATTGGTTGCAATTCTATTTCCTATCTGTAGTTGGCACTAGCCTAGTATGCACTGACTAGGAGTAAAGTTAAGAGGTTTGACATAGTAACTTTCCTTCTCCTTTCCCCTAGAGATAAAAACCAGTGGCCACGTGACACCTCATTCCCACCTTCACAACCAGGAGCATGGAAGCTCCCCTGGGTTAGTTTAAAATCAATTTGGGACCTTAATGAGGGTGAAAGTAAGTTGGGGTAGGCAGGATCTCCTGCTTGCAGTGCCATCTATCCACTGTTAGGCTGCTGTTAGTCTAAAAAGCCAAGAAGCCAGCTCCTTGGCTTCTCACCTTCTGCCCAGGGGGAATCCATAGTGCTTAGGGGCAGCAGTGAGGGACACTAGCACAGGTAGATGGGTGCAGGCAGATGCAGTGGGAAGTAGCAGCAACATTAATAGCAATAGCAGGTGGGAGAGGAGGAGCAGTGAGGACCTAAAGTAGTCAGAAAAACCAAGTCTTTAATCAGGAAAGAGATAGGTCACTATCACAAAGCTCAGCACCAAAAACTTTACAGGGCCTACACCCTGGGACTCCAGGGATGGATCCCTGGGAGAATGCACCAGGTTAGATGATTTCTTCAAAGAACAATAGAACTTGGGGAACTAATATACCTTTTGGGGAACTAAGGATAGGGAAGTAGGATTGATTGACATTAACTTGGTTATAAGGAAATGGGAAGCCCAAGACAGGATTATCTGGGAGAGGCTGATGCTTTATAATGGATACAAAAGGGGTCCAATCAAAGGCTGGGCTACCTGGGAGAGGACTTTGATACAATGGGAGAAACTACTAAGATTGGAGGGTACTTAACATTTGATTTAAGTCTATCTTAGGGTCTATTGTTCTTCCCTCTGGGTGAATTCTCAGGAGACCTGGGCAGACTTGGGGTCTCCAGATTTCAAGTTGACAAACTTTTCTTGTCTTGTCCCTTACACTCTAGCCTCTAGCTATGGTTTCTTTCCCAAGCCTGTCAGGGTAGTTTGAACACTCCCATTTCCTTGTAGCCATGGTAATGTCAATCAATCATATTTCCCTGTCCCTAAGTTTCCCAAAAGAGTATATAAGCTCCCCAATTTCTTTTATTTGGAGTTGTCAATCTAGCATAGTTGGCAAGTTCCCAGTGTTCGATGGCCAGAGCAGGCAAAGTCTCTGGGCTCTGTGTGTAGGCCTCAGAGGAATTATGCTGAACTCCTCTCCTTAATTAAAGATTGGTTTTTCTGACTAACAGTTTTATGTTTTTTCCAGTTTAACAAACCCTTACCTTCTGTCTTAGAATCAATACTGCATAACCAAGGCAGAAGAGCAATAAGAACTAGGCAATGGTGGTTAAATGACTTGTTCAGGGCCACACAGTTAGAAAGTGTCTGAGATCAAATTTGAACCCAAGACCTCTCTAGGCCTAGTTCTCAATCCACTGAGTTACCTAGCTGTCCCTTCCTTATGGTCTTATACAAGGAATTTCTCTAAGAACATACAGTATGATAATACCAAGTTTTCATTGAGGCTTCTGGGTTCATCTTTACTCATTGGAGCAGGGACTTAGCTATTTTATGGAAAGGGATGGAATTCTACACAGGAGATTTTGTTCAGGAGGATTGTCTGGAAGTGTGGGGCAGATGTAGCTAACCAGAAATTCATCTGAAAAAGACCTGATTCCTGAGGTCTGAGTCAGTTATATGTGGTAGACATGCACAGAACATCTCAGATCTTATGCCTGTCAACAAAGGGAGGATGCTAGAAAGAGTCATGGTGGCATGAGGTGGTAGTACCCAGGAAAGGCTTTGGAGCACATGTAGACATTTTATAAGTAGTTCCTATCTTCAATTCCCATGTTTCGAAGAAGACTTTTCAACTGGCTGCAGTTATGGAACTGGACCTACGACAGTTAGACAAGTAAGGCCTTTCAAAAAGGCCCAGGGCTCTCATTTTCTTCAATCATTTTCTATTTAACTAGTCTCTGTTGGTATGAATTGACAATCTTGTTTTATGTAACCTCAAATTTACCCTTGTCCCATGAGAATTTGTCAATAACCCACCTGACTAACTCTTGTCCCAGATTAAACAATAAACCCTCAAGCACCGATTGATCACCCTCCATCGGACAAAATGTCCTTTTTATCTTTTTTAGTTTCTCTAATTGTATCTAGGCTATTTCTAGTATTCTGACCTCTGCCTATAATCTCTTTCCCTAGCCTCTATGTAACAGTCAGTTGTTCCTCTTTGGTTATACTCCCTAAGTTATAAATATAACCCCAAGTCCTTCAGTTCTCAGCAGAAATTCCCATTATTGGTCTTTTTCTTGGAGAACAGTATGGATGATCAGTGAGTATTATCTCCTTCATCCTGATTAAAGATGTGATCTATTATAACTACTTTGGTGGTTCTGTGATTTTTCAGGTTGATATATTGGAGACCCCAGCTAGATCTGAAGTTTCTGCTGCTAGTCACCTGCCAGAGTGATCCCAGACACGTAGAGCCCACAGGAACTTATTATTGAGTTCCAGACTGGACTCAACTTGGCAGGTCTGCTGAGTGAGTGAACTCTCAAAGATGAACTCTCATTTATTTGGGAAACTGAATCATTCTTTAATCAGGAGTTTGTTAAATGATTGGACAATCACAGAAATGTATCTACCCCAACAAGTTGTCCATAGGGGACTGCTTCTGAATACACATCTGCAAATTATGGACAAGGTACTTGTAGGTGTTTAGATAACTGGCAAAAATTAACTAAATTTGACCCTCAATACTTTTGGCCTAAATGGGATTCATTTTGACCTGGATTTGTAATCTCCATGTTCATTTTGATTGCATATCTTCCTACCCTTACCCAACAGGAGGTAGGAGAGGGGATATTGTAGTACAGATGAGAAATGCAAACAGCAGACCAAAAGATTCAGTTTGGATGGTTGGCTGAACCCTTGAATGGAAGATAAAAAAAATGGAAGAGTAAACATTCCCCTAATTTAATGGATTTGAGGCCTGTCAGTTATCCTCATTCTGGTTTACCCCATCTCCTGAGATGGTTTTACCCAGGTATTGTTGCTGCAAATCCTACAGTGTTCTTGGAGCCTCAGGTGAGAGTTGGGTCAAAGGTGGACACCAAAGGAGGAAAGCAGTTCTGAAAAGGGTTTGGCAAGTCCTCCACCAGGGGAGCTAGTCCTTTCTGAACATCCCTTATATTTCTGAAGGGTTTTATATGGCAACTAGATTAGTTCTTGGCTCCAAAGGGCAGAACCACAGGTTGATTTATGGAATAATTTCCAAACAATAGTGTCATCAGTGCCTATGTTCAGCCCAGTTCTGGTTTCCCAAATCAGGAGGCACACCAGATAATGTAAGAGCAAGAGGCACTCTGCTTTATTGCAAGCTTGAGCTTGAGTCCCACCGCCTCCAAGGCAAATGGAACAGGAAATGAGATGTCTAGCCAGCTTATATTCACTTTGAGTTCCAGGAACTGGGGGGGCTGGATGTTAACACATGCTTCCTATCATCCATTCACCAGATGTTACTGGTCGGGGATCTTTCCTGCCATTCATTAGGGGTTTCTATTTGGGGTCTTCCTGCAATTTACCAGATGTTACTGGTTGGGTTTTTTCCCTGCCATTCATTAGGTGCTGCTGTTTTTATTAGCTCTGCTTCCCAGGCCTATCACCTATGGGAATGTTGAAGTCTTTCAGCAAAGCCCAGATGATTGCTCATCAGGTATATTTTAGATTGGATCCTTTTTCAGGTACAATTTGGACTGTAGCTGAAATTCCACGATTTTGTAATTTTGGTCTGCCACCATGGGTAAGTCACTCCATGTCTCTTTTTCATCTGAAAAATCACAATGAGGCTAGATCATTCTTTTAACCTTTCAGTTCTTTAATAAATCATTTTATTGAAGATATTGTCTCTATATCACAATTACTTAAAAACCTTCCTTTCATTGAATGTTCCTCATGATAAAGAAAAACAATTAAATTAAAAAACATCTTCTATTGTGATCGCTGAAAAAAATCCCCAATATTAATTCCTAGCAGTCCTCTATTTCTCTTCTAAGAAGAGGAAGATAAAATTTCACAAGTTTTTCAGTTATTCAGTTTGTTTGCCTTTCTTTCAATGATATTTTCATTTATGTTGTACTATAGTCAATATGTGTAATTTTTCTCATTTTTTCTTATTTCTCTCTGTATTATTTCCTAGATTTCTCTAAAGTTCTCATATTTGTCCTTTAATGCTATAATATTTCACATCCCATATTTTCTAGCTATTTCTATGAAAATTTTGTTTCTATTTGTGACTTCCTTAAGTGGAGGTAATATGCCCAAGAATGGGATTTCTGAGGAAAGAGTATAGAGATCTTTTTGATTATTGCATAATTCTAAACTAGTATTTAGCTATTGTCTTTAATCAGGACAAAGGAGACAATGTTTTTATGGCTATTGTACAACACAAAGAGCCACCTCTCTGTGACTCTGGGAATATTGTCTCTGGGAAAGACACTAATAGTGGAAATTTCCACTGAGAACTAAAGGACTTGGGGTTATATTTATACTTTGAGGAGTAAAACCAAGGAGGAACAACTGACTGGTTACACAGAGGCTTGGGAATCAGCATGTAGTGAAGTGCCGGGAGTCCATCCCAATAATAAGTCTGAGAGCAGCAATGCAAAATGCAAAGGGACTTTATTGTCTAGCTTAAGCTAAGGGTCTCACATCATAAGGCTGATGTGGGATCCGGAGCTGTGCCAAGCTGAGTATTTAAAGGATAGTAGGCAGCAGGGGACAGGAGAGGGGGATGTCTGCAAGGTAGGGATAAGGCTGTTTTATCATGCAAGGGTTAGGATCTGGAGACCAAATGTCTGCAGCTTTGAAATTCTTGTAGACAAGCCTGTTTCACTATAATGTTATACAGGGGTCTGGATTTTTAATTCTGACCCTCTAGTTTCCACAGTAGCCAGAGGCTAGAGTAACTGAGAGAGGTCTAGACACAATAAGAGAAACTAAGAAGGTAAAAATATTTGATTCTAGAATAATCAAGGGATGCTTGAGGGTTTATGGTTCAGTCTGGGACAAGGGTCATTCAATGGGTTTCTCACTGGGCAAGGGTAAATTTGGAGTTGTCTCTAGTCTCATTTTTGCAAATTTCCATTTAAAGGGTGTGAAGTGTGACCTCAGAGAGGGTTTTCATATGTATTTGTTTTACTGTTAGTGATCTATAACCTGTCTCAACATGGTCATTAATAGTTTTCAATTCTTTTGAAGGTAGTTTGTTCATGTTCTTTGGCTATTTATCTACTGGAGTTTTTTTTTTTCCACTTTTGAGGTTGGAATTGACATTTGTGTCAATTCCCTATATATTTTGGAGAGCAGACTTTTCTGAAACTGTGATATCATGACCTAGAGAAGTCGACAATGAAGAAATTACCTCTACCAATGTAGAGCAGCAACTTACAGATTTAGAAAGATGCCTAGAACACCAAAGAGTTACATGATGTGGCCAGGGGTCATGCCACCAATAAGTGTCACAGGTAACACTCAAATTTTCCTGGTTCCAAGGCCAACTCTTCTATCTACTATCCCATGTTGATTTATCTATATTAATGGATATTTGATGCAAATATTTTTCCCATTCAAATATTTTTCTGCTAATTCTTATTTATTAAAAACATTTGAATTTTATGTAGTCAATGATGTATCTTTTAATTGTTATAATCTACATTAAAAATTCCCTCCCATAGACCTCGTGATGAAAGGTACTTGATCTTGTTGTATGATATTTTGTGTGTGCCACTTTTTATATTCAGGTCTGAGGTGTCAATGTTTTCCATGAGCTCATATAAATAAAAACATTGTTTTCTTTAACTTGTGAGTATAGCACCCTCTTGGGGATGAATGATATTGAAGCTCTTTGAGGATTTGACTGATTATAGAACTGTACTTCTGGGGGTATGGACAATCTTCACCCTTTAGGTCTTTCCTTTCTGCTGTCTGTGTGATGTAAGATGTCTTTTTCCTGCCAACTGGTTTTTGAGCCTGGACCTTCCAGGCAAGTCTCTCTTCTCTAAAAAAGTGCTTGATTGTAGAAAAATCAGGAACAGAGAATTAAGAGTGGGAATTGATTAGCCAAGATTTTAGACCTTATTCTGAACAGTTGTAGCTGCACTGGAGTTCTAAGTCTTTGCTTTATCTTTTTTTTTTTTTTTTTTTTTTTTTTTTAAATTTTATTTCGTTTTTACTGTAGTAAAGAGCGCATGTAATCCTTCCTTTGGTGATGCTGAAGTTGGGAGATTGAGAACCTGTGGGAATAAGAGCTAGAGCCATTTGATAAATGATGAATTATCTCTGGGAAGCAATCCTACTCTTAGAATAGTTAAGTCTCTGGGGATGCCCTAAGAAGGAAGATGGAAGTTGGGTTTATACTCAGGGCTTGGAGCGCCATCTGGAGGTCTTTTGTGTTAATGTACTGACTTTCATTCTTCTGGTGGCTTGACTACAGACTGTGTTCCATCCCTCCTCAGCAGTTCTTTTTCATCTCCTCTGCTAGTAACCATCTTTCCTCACGTGCTACTTTGTCTTTACAAATGCACTTATCTTTAAATATTGTAGGTTATTGTGTTTCTGCAGCTGACACACCCCTTTCTCAAAATGTAACTTCTGTGTGGTGAAAACAGCACTTGTCTTAGAGTCTTCAGAAACCTGGATTTGAATTCTGCCTCTGACATTTAATGTCTTTGTGAGCATGGCTAAGTCACAACTTCACTAAACACCATTTCCTCATCTGAAAAATGGGGTTAATGGTATTTGTAGTTTCCTTCTCACAGAGTTATTGGCGAAATCAAATAAGATAATTCATATAAAATGTTTTGCAAACTGTTTGCATCATACAAATGTGGGCTTTTATTATGAGGGCAACGAGTATGTTTATCTTTAAAATGAGGGGCAGCTGGGTGGCACAGTGGATAGAGACTCATCTTCTTGATTTCAAATCTGGCCTCAGACACTAGCTATGTGACACTAAGCAAGTCATGTAATTCCATTTGCCTTTAGAAAATAAACTAAAAATGAAATGAGGGTGTTGGATTGGTTGATATAGAACTTAAGGACCCTCTAGGTTGTAAAAATTATCATCCAAACCTTCTATGTTCTCTAGTACCTAGCATGGTGCTGTAGGTAAGAAGGTGCTTTATAAATATTTCTCAAATTTAAATGAATTTAATTGCGTAAAAGAAATACTGAATTGCAACACAAAGGTAGGTTTTTGTGTAAACAAAAAAGGAAAATTAAATGAGGCATATAATATTAACAGTAATTAAATATTTATATTTTATTCTGACCCTTTCCCCCCCTTCTTCTGGTCTTTTTGTTACAATTAACTTTTTAGTTCTTTTTGAAAATATGGATAGTTAAAACCATACTGTGAGAATCTCTTGTTGGTAAACAATCTTTTCGGCCACTGTAGAGTTGATTATACTACCTTTTGTTCTTGAAGCCTGTTGTGAAATTAGTGGCAAGATTCCTAACCTGATTTGTTCTCTTTGCAAACTCCCTGCTTGCAAAATTAGAAATTATGCAAGTTTCAAAAACATCTAAAGAAAATGCTCACATGAACTTTTCCATTTAATTAAAAAAAACAACACCTTACTTTCTGCCTTAAAATCAATTCTAAGACAGAAGAGTGACAAGGGCTAGGCAACTGGGGTTAAGTGACTCAGCTAGGAATTGTCTAAGGTCACATTTGAACCCAAGACTTCCTAAGTCTATCTACCGAACTACCTAGCTGCCCTTGTTTGTTTTATTAGTCAAGTATCAACCCTTGACCAGAAAGTAGTGGATTCCTTTCTTTTGATCTAAATATAAAGCAGGACTCTCTGATTTCCTATATCTGTTTGATTTCAAATCGTTCCGAAATAAAATTTCAACATCACATTTTCATTAGAACTGGGTTTAGATGTTAGAATTTTGAAATTTTTTCTTCCCTAACTTTTGTTTTACAGTGCCTGATGCTTGATTTTTTTATTCTTTCCTTTTTTTTTTTGCATGATGTTGCTGAGGATCAAATAAGTTTCAGACTTCTTAAAGTGGTATATAAAAAAACCAATAAGCTTTAGCTTCAGATATAGCTAACCAAATGTAACAGGTTCAGCAGGTTTGACAGAAATCTGATATTCTTTCAAATATGGTCTATTGTCTTTGGGAAAATTCCTTAGTAGTTGAGAAAGACCAGTTTGGGATATGTTATTTGACAAACTGACAAATTTTTCAGACAGGCTAGAGACATTTCTTTCTAAGCTGGAAAATAAGTTTCTTCATTGGTGAAATTGAAGGGATAAAAATTACTCATATTTCAACATAATTGGTGTATTTTGTAATATTATATATTTATTAAACATTTAAAAACTTTTCACTAGATTGCCAAAGGATTCCATAACATATAAAAAGGTTAAGAATATCTGCACAAAATCTTTCTGATTTTGGTTAGTTACAGGTTCAAGGGTCTGAAATGGGAAGAGCTTAGAACAATATGTTTGTTTGTTTTTTTTTTAGAGAGGATCCTCAGGAATTGGGCTGACTTTCTATCATCACTGTTTAGTATAGTTCCACAAGATCAATACAAACCTGATCTTGCACTTGCAAACTAATTGGTCTTGCTTTGGGACAACCTGGAGAAGGAAACCAACCTGGAAAGTTAGAAATCAGAAGTAGATTTGGCTTTCTGTGAAGCTCGAGGTTTGTTTTGAAAATTTGAGTCTTTTTCTCATCCTAAAAAAGGAAAGGAATTATATTGGACAGATTTTCTTAGAAGGGAATTTTAAACTAGAATAATCTTGTTGCATTTTTTTCTTAGCAATTAGTCACTGACAGACCCTTTCTTTCCAGTAAATGTTCTATAAGTCATCCTAGATTTTAGGAGACTTGGATCTTTTCTATAATCACTAGGGACTCAGTCAGAATTCTATGGATTTCAATTCCTATAGCACTAGGAGCCTGTCATATCAATATACTGGTGCTTCTACCTGAAAAGTATATTTATTTTTATTAAATTGAAAATTATTGATAACATTTTATGTGATATATCTTTAGCACAAATTTCTTTTCTTTCTTTAAATTTGATGAGATTGATGATAATTATTTATAGTTTTAGCTTGACTGAAATGGTTGATGGAACAATATAAAATGAAGGTAGAAAAATGCCTTTTCCTCTTTGAATTTAAAACAAAGTGAAGAATTGGATAATTTAAGGCAGAGGCTAAAATTTTAAAAAGTCCTGTTATTCATAAACATGGTTTTAGGGATATGTATTTGCAATTATTCTACTTTAATAATTAATTACTAATGTGTTTTAATCAGAGAACATTGTTTTGGTCATTAAGAATTTACAATGTAAAGATTGTTTCAAGGTCAAATTTCAGATGTTAATCATCATAAGATAATGCATGAAAGTCTCTACTGACCAGATTAAAATATTGAAAAAACTAAGTCATTAATTCCAGCTAGCATACATATTGAAAATTATCTACTATAATTCTTTGCTGTAGTTCAAGGACACTAATTTAATCAAACTTCCATTTAGAATGCAAAGTCATCAGGAAATTGTTCTGCTTTGATTTTTCTTTAAAATGCTATCTTAAAATTAATCACACCTTTTTTCTTTTCTCTGATTCTTATTTATTTAAGCTTTAGTTAACAACATTGCTATTATTTTTCATGTTCTAAAAGTTCAAGGATATTAGAAAAATATACTATTATTAGAAAATAAAGATATTAGGAAATAGGAAGGTGAGTCAAGATTGTGGGATAATAAGAAACTTGGTCCAGCTTTCAACCTTCATAAAGATCTAGAAAATACACAGATTGAGTCCTAATTTTAAAAATCCAAGAAAAAAATCATAGTCATTTTTCTATTCCAACTCATCATGTTTTTGTTGTTTGGTCTTTTCAGTTATCTCTGACTTCATGATACCTTTTGAATTTTTCTTGGCAAAGATACTGGAGGGATTTATTATTTTAAAGATGAGGCAACTTGAGTCAAATAGGGTTTAGTGAATTGTCCAGAGTCATATAGCTAGTAAGTATCTGAGGTCAGATTTCAATTCAAGATGATTTTCCTGATTTCAGAACCAGCACTTTATCCACTGTGCCACCTAGCTGTACCTCCAGATATGCAAAGAAAGACAGACTGTAGACAGGATCTAGTCAGCAATAGCTATGTAAAACTTCCTGGTGCAGGGTCTGAAAGAGGCCTTCTGTTGTGTTCCAGGGAAAGAAGAGGTTCCAGACCCACAGACAAGGGCCCAACTTGGTGCATTTTGTAGGAAATGATGCTAACTGGCAAGCCTGTTGTTCACTCTGGATCATAGATCCAAGTAGAGACTGACAAGGGGACCTGTGATGCTGCAGGATAAGGGGCAAAAGCAAGCAGAAACTGTGTGCCTTTGACCTCAAGAACAGAGTAAGTTTTCAGTTCTGGCCCCCAGCCCATTCGGATTCCTTATCTAGAATATCCAGGGCAGGAATACCAGATAAAAGGGGTGTGTGCAATTCCATCACTCTGTGACTGAATCCTGCAGAAGTTTACTGAAACTCTAACCAGGGCAAGCCCATAGGTGAATTACTCAGACCCAAACTCAAGTCATCAATTTTCAGAACTCGTACTGAGAGGGGATATGGGAAATTTGAGACACGAATGCACTGTTGTGGGAGTTGTGAACTAATCCAACCATTCTGGAAAGTAATTTGTGACCAAAGCACTATAAAACTGTACATCTTCTTTGACACAGAAATACTCTTAATCGGTCTGTATCCCAAATAGATAAAAACCAAAAAAGAAAATGACCCGAATGTACAAAAATATTTATAGCAGTTCTTTTTGTAGTGGCAAAGAACTGGAAAGTGAGGGGATCATGGGGAATCATGGGGAACTTGTATGCAGTAACAACAATATTATATGATGAACAATTCTGAATGACTTAGTTATTCTCAACAATACAATGATCCAAGACAATCCCAAATAATGCATCTTATCTCCAGAGAAAGAATGGATGGAATCTGAATCCAGACCAAAGCATACCATATTTTACTTTCTTTAATTTTTTGTTTTAATTTTCTTCCACAAAAGCACTAATATAGAAAAATGGTTTAGATGATTGCCAATGTGCCATCTCAGTGAGGGAGGAGGGGAGAGAGAGAACGAGGGACTCAAAATTAAAAAAAATTAATGTTAAAAATTGTATTAAAATGTAATTAGAAAGAAACTAAAAACTGGAAAAAAAAGATGAAACAAGGAAAGCCTACTTATTCTCTTTAGAAGTATATGTAGTCTAGCTCCAATATAAAGTCCAAAATTTTGAAGCAGGTTGGAAGAATGAGTAAACAAAAAATTACTACCATTAAGAGCTATTGTGGTGACAGGTATATTCAAGATACAAACACAGAAGAAAACATCTACAATCAAAGCCTCAATAGAACTACATCACACCAAACCAAATAAAAATACAAGCTTAACTTGGACAAAAGTTCAACTAGCATTCCTTCAAAAAATGAAGCAAGATTTTAAAAAAGAGTTAAATGATTTTTAACAAATAAATGAGAATACTAGAGGAAAAATGGGCAAAGAAATGAAAGTTATTAGATGAGAATGGGGAATAAGCATTTATAAAGCCCCCTTTAGGTGACAGGCACTGTGCTGATTGTAAGTAAGGACAAACTTTTTAGTTTAAAGTGTGTGCAGCCTGCCCTTACCTATCTAGCATATAAACAACATGTCTATTGAGGCAAAGCTTTTGGTGGACATCCTTTGGCTTACACACCTTTTGAACGCCTACAAATTGATTTTATTATAATACCCAAGGCTGGACATTATAAATTTTGTCTAGATATGGTGGACCAGCTGGCCAGATGGTTGGAAACATTTCCTACTGCTCAGGTTACAGTGGCTTTTGTTGCTAAGGTACTCTTCAAAGAAATTAAACCTTGCTTTGACCCACCAGCACATATTAATCCAGAAAGGAGAACTCATTTTACCAATTTGGTTTTGTCTCAAATTTATTCTTGTTTGGGGATCACTCCCAAATTTCTTGTACCATATATATCCAGAGCTTAGGACACAAGTTGAAAGATTGAATAGAGATCTTAAAACCATGATTGGAAAGTTGTGCACTGAGATTCATTTAAAATGGCTTAAAGTTCTCCCTCTAGCTCTATTTTGTCTTCGAAGCAGGTCCAGGGGAGATCTACACATCTCTCCATTTGAGATGCTTTTTAGACATTTGCCTATACAGGCTAAGTTTCCCCCCTGCATATACATCATTGTTGGGTTGTGGGGGGATACTTCTATTGCTTTCTATATGCAGGATTTACATATAAATTTATGAGAACTTCAAGAATCTCGAGCTGCAGTACAAGTAGGATCTATAGACTTTTCCCTTCATGATCTAAACCAGTGATGGGCAAAAATTTTTTTTTTAAAGTTTTTTTTTTAATCCTTAACTTCGGTGTGTTGTCTCATAGGTGGAAGAGTGGTAAGGGTGGGCAATGGGGGTCAAGTGACTTGCCCAGGGTCACATAGCTGGGAAGTGTCTGAGGCCGGGTTTGAACCTAGGACCTCCCATCTCTAGGCCTGACTCTCACTCCACTGAGCTACCCAGCTGCCCCATGGGCAAAATTTTTAAAGAGGGGACCAAAGGAAAGGAAATACTCATCTGTTAGTCTGTTTCTAAGACAACTCTTTTGAAGTTTCATTGTATTGTATCTTACTCATTGTATTTGTCATATTAGGAATAATGTCACACGACCGGATAAAACATTTCAGGGGGCTGCATCTGGCTTACAGGCCATAGTTTGCCCATCACTGATCTAAACCCAAGAGACAAAATATACATAAAGAACTTCCAGCACACAGGAGCAGCTCAGCCTACCTAGAAGGTCCATTTCAAGTATTGTTAACCACTCCAACAGCTATAAAAATTAGAGAAAAGAAGTCTTGGATACATTGCTCACATGTAAAATGAGTACCATCCATCAAAACTTACTGACTGTATCCTATCACATGCATTGGAGATAAAAGTATATAGACAACTGGATACTGTTTTGACTGATACACTGACCTCTTGAATTTTTTTTTATTTTTTGGAAAAGGCATTTGGTTTATCATACCTCACTTCCTTGAAGATCCAACGCAAGTACTACCTTCTCCCTGATACTTTTCCTAATTCTATCAACTACTGGTGTCCTTCCTCTGCAAACTTCCTATATTTATTTCCTCTTTATTCTGTTTATACTTATATATGGTCATGTCTCCTCTGATAGAATGAATGTTTCTTGAGACAGAACTCTCATCTTTGTATTTTTTTTTTGCTTTTCTTTTTCAATAGGATATTTCATTTTTTCCTTGTACTTGAAATACATATAATATATATATATATATATATATATATATATATAATTTTTTAATTTTTGCAATAGAATAACTTTAAACATACATTAGCCCTAATATCAGTACATACCCCAAAGCTTTAGACTCTGGAAACCTGCTCTTGATTGTTAAATATTATGGGACTTTGATTAATGATTGTGTCTGATTCCAGGAGGAGGGATCACAAAAGAGCCATGAGGCACAAGGTCAAGGAGACCAACCAATCTTGGTGAGTTTGATGAAATTTTGAGCCTACGCAGAGGGCTTGTTTTGAGGATCAAGGAGATAGCTGTTTGACAAATGTCAGACACAGGATTTCCCTGTGCCATATTCAGAAAAGTAACTTAGTTTCGCTGCTATTTTGGCTCCCTTATCCCTAAGATCAGAAAAGAAAAAATCAGACAAGGGAATATAACTATTACTTCAAAGTTAATTTCCCCCCCTCCATTATAGTAGGGCAATTTTCTGGAGACTTGGCTACAATGGGTAAGTATATAATTTTTATATACATACATTTTGATATTTTGATATTTTTCTTTTCTAAAATAAAATTTAAATTTCATTTATTTATTTATTTTCATGTATAAGGTATCCTGAGTTGATCTGGGTGTTTGTCAACACCCACCTCAGGGGGGATTCTATAAAAGTGTAAAAATTATAATTGCATAATTATTATGTATTATTTGTTAGATTTAAATTGATATCTCTAGGTTCTTATTTTCCATAGAGTATAATTTTCATAAAAATCTAAGGTTTAGGATTGTATTATTTTTAATTGTAATGATTATATTATTTGTAACTGTAATTGTAATTTGTAATTATTTGTAATTTGGGGATTGTATTTCATAAAATCCAATATTTAAAATTTTTTGAGAAATTTCAGGAAAAGAAACTCACTAACTTCCTGAATCAAGACAAAATGAACTGTTTTAAGAAGACCCCATAAAGAAACCTACACTGCAACAGAAGATCTAGAATGAACTGTGGAAAGTATTGATCGACCTGACGGGGGTTGAATGCATTTAATGAATGTAAATTTCTATGCCAAGGGGAATTTGCCCCCTAATTGGCTTTTTGTCAATGTGCCTATCTACTATTGATTTTGCTTTCTTTCTCTTTTCTTCCTTTCTTTTCCTCATATTATTATAGTTTCTATTAGAAAGTGTAATATTGTAGACACCTTTAACTAGAAGATTTTTAGAGGTATAAGATAATGTTTAAATGATCCATTGGGGAGACTAGTCTCCCAAAGGATCACAGGGGGAATTATAAAAGGGAATTCTTAATCCCTTTCTTCTAATTTAACTAGGGACCTGGAGGTTCTTTTACCATAGAGATGTATAAAGATATACCAGCCTATATGAAAGGAAATAGAAACCAGAGAGACAGGAAGGGAGGAAAGAAGATACTACAAAAGGCCAGTGCAAGGACTGAGAGGGGCTTTTGACTTCTTTTGGGTAGGGACGTGATTGGTGGTTGGTAGTTGGTAGGTGGTCATTGGTAATTGGTAGTTGGATGTCTGCAATACCAAAAACATTTCCAATGAATAGAATCAAACATTGAAATATTTGACAGAAAAATCATCTCAAATATTATACATTTATACAAATGCTTAGCTAATTGAATGCCTTGAAAATATGATCCACTGGTCAGATGCTAAACTATCGTTTGTTCTAAGTTACTATTTCTTTCCATTTTTTTTCTCCAAAACTCCAATTTCATTAAAAAAATGTTGGTTCCATTTCTTCTAGCCACTCATATTTATTGTGGCTGAACTGTTATTTTCTCTGTGGCTCTGCTTGTATTTATGGTGAAGTATGATTACCTCATGAGGCTTACAACCCATACATTTCTTTGTTGTATTTTTTGTTTTCATTTATTGACTCATAGTTCTGACTTCAGTTACTGACTAATTTGAATACCTCCACTGTGTGCCAAGACCAGGCTCCTATCCTTCAGATGATGGTTTAGGTAGGCTTAGTCATTACCTTTCTGTAGTCTAGAATCTACTGAACCTGCTGCTCTGGACAAGGTTACTGGTACTTGGCCTCAATGATTGCTTCAATCCCTATCTTCTATCTCAGTTTCCTGGTAGTGTTTTATAGATACTGATCTCACTTCATTTTTGTATACTACTCCTTGCATAATCCCTAATCATGAAGTAATTGTATCTCCTATAACCTGTATAAGTGGAGATTTTGTACCCTTACAACTACATTCCCCAGAATTCCTTCATCTCCCAGAATATCTTTCCTCCTTCACCCTACCTTGCATGTTTATGTTGTTTATTTATAAGTTCTGTAACTCCGCCTCTTGCTCTTTTTTTCCCCACATGTGGGGCTGAGGAAGGTAGCTTTTTGCTCTAGTTTTTATGTTGGTTATTTTTAATAAATCTTATTAAATATAATACTTAGAGTATTCAATATTAATTTTGAAACACATTATGGCGACCATGAAGGAATATAATTCTAAAAAAATTTTTAAGTCTTTGAGAAAAGAATAGAGGCTAGATAAATTTTGCAAGTTGGTTTTCTCCTGCTGCCACTTCTCATGTCCATCTGCTTGAGCCAGAATTCCTCACTGCTGCTCCACCCTCTACTGCTGCATTTTCTCTTGCTGCCCAGGCTGCAGCTTCTACTTGCTGTGACCAGAATCGCCAGGAGAGCCTGCCATTCCAAACTGCTTTTTTTTCCACAGAGGGTGACATATAAAATCCCTTCCACTCCCAATCCCTTTGGCCATCTCACCTCTCCCCCCACCCCTTGTGGGGTTTCCAGTCTGTCCTAGCCATTTTCAGCAGGGGAACACAGCATGGAGCAGAAAAACCTGCACTATTGAACCACACTCCCTTCTATTTTCTAAGCCAAATTCTTCAGCTGACCCTGGGTTCCTGGCTGAGAGAGAGACTTGCAACTCAGGATTTTTCTTCACAGGAAGGGGACTCCTCTGACATTTTTTTTGAGGGCACATAGTCCACATCAGTGGATTTGAGATTTTTTTCTCTCCTGACTCAAAACAGCAGGGGTAGCCAGTCCTTCATATGCAAATACGCTATTGTTCTCCCTTGAAGTTTTGCCCTTTTTATTTACTCTATAAATAAAATCCATTTAGCTTTTATTTATTATTTTTTTGAGTAATAATGCTCAAACAGCTTCCATTTCCACAGAGTCTTATAGAGCTCATGGAGCTTGTAATTTTAGAATTTCTTTTCTTACTTCTGATCCTTGGCGTTTTTGTGCTGATTGGATACCTTACAGTTGAGAGCTTGACTAATCTTAAGATTCACATAGGAGATTCATCTTCCTATACCCCCTCACTATTTTGGTCTGTCTTGCCTCTGACACATATCCATTATGGGATTTGTCCATACCATGCCTGGTACATGTATGAGGAACTCCAGAAGGGTGACAAAAGAAATGCAAATAGATGAAAATAGGGGGGTGGGGAAGGAATTTTTAATGAAATCTGGAAGTTATTGATGTTAACCTTTTGAATTTTGCTACCCCTCTCAATAGTGAAGATATCTATTGGAATTGGAAAAATGGATTTTTGACTTCACTACCTGTACCCTTGGATTTTGGCATTAGGCCTCCTTCATGGCCCTCCAGAAGGGCATCCAAAGATTAATTTGTCTTTTCTCTTGTAGCTACTTCCATTGCTCTGAGGAGTACATATACTGAGCTGTGTCCCTTGATTCTGTTTAAGGAGGTCAAAGGTGGTTTTAAATTCTGACTACTGGAAATTGTGTAGGCTTACAACCTCCACAGAATAATCTTAACAGAACAAGTCCTTCCTTTGAGCTTCCTTTTGCTAATGTTAAAAGTTAAAAGAGCCCTTTTTTGCTGTTATTGGCATTTATTATCCAACTTATTGTGAACTTTTTTTATAAGATTATGAAATTCCTTTATTTTCTTTTCCAGTTACCTATCCTTGCTTCTGTTTTCTATGTATGATTTTAGAATCTAAATTTGTCAGAGAGTTAATAGATGCATGCATGTTAGTCTCATGAGAAAACTTTCACTTTTCTTCCTCATTGTAACATTTATGTTTGTGTGTTCACAATTTTAGTCTCTAATGATTCCATCCCTTTTGGGGTGATTTCCAATATAGAATTATTTCAGTTTATAGTATCCTACCTATTTTTTTCTCTGAAATCTTTGAAATTCCCTCTGTTCATCTGTGTGTGTGTGTGTGTGTGTTTGTATTTGTGTGTGTGTGTGTGTATGTGTGTGTGTAGTTTTGGACTTGCTAAGGGAGCTTCTTTGTGTTTCTGTTAGATATTCTTTATCATTGACCTATCTAGAATCCTGTTCAGATATTTTCTATGGTATATGTGGGAGAGTTTGGTTCCTTTAAAACTTTTAATTTGGAGGGCAAGTAGGTGGATCAGTGACTAGAGAGCCAGGTCTAGAGATGAGAGGTCCTCGATTCAAATCTGGCTTCAGATGCTTCCTAGTCATTTGACCCTGGGCAAGTCACTTAACCCCCATTGCCTAGACCTTACTGTTTTTCTGCTTTGGAACCAATACCTAGTACTGATTCTAAAACAGAAGGTAAGGATTAAAAAATTTTTTTTAAGTCATTGTCTTAATTGGAAGTAAATTAAGTCTCTCTCTCTTTTTTTTTTCATTTTTGATGTTTCCAAACCATAGGAATTCCAAACCAGAAGAGACCATGTTTAGGTAACCAGAGCATTCATATGCTTTTGTTACTACTAAGTACGGCACTGTGTAGTTGGGACTTCCAGGTTTATTTATAGGAGACCCTGATTTCTAATTAGGGGAACTAGGCTCCCTATTCTCTTATTCTTTGGCTTAGTAAAGCTCTACTCTGGTTTCTAGGAGACAATTTTTCTATATTACTCTAGGATTTTCCTCTGAAACAACATGAATACCTTTCAGATATGAATTTTTTAAAAAGGCAGATTGCTTATTCCCACACAAAAACTGATGCTCTATGTGGAAGAATCATAATATGCATTAACAGAATGATTTAAGTAGGATTCAGTAACTTAAAACTACAGTTACAATCTGCTGAGAGGCTGGTACTTAAGCTTTACCAAAATAAAGAACAGCTTGAAAGACTTCTAATTAGCTATTTTACATTTCACTTTGTTTGGCATTGTCTGATTGACTTTTGGTACCAGCTTGCCTGCAAAATGGCCAAGCTGGATAGTTCTCTTTCTGATGCCTTGATGTTCATTCTTTCTTTGCTCCTGCTGCTGCAAATGAACACTTTCAGATGGCTGTTGCCAGAAGAACCACAGACATTTTGAAGCTCATAGTATTAGCTACATACAAAAAGAGTCTGAGGCAAGACAATGACAATATCTTTGTACAAATCTTATTACCTGAGCCCACATTTCATATGGGTAAAGGAAATGGAGCTGCCATTAAATTTAGATGCAGAAGGACTATCCTTTTCCTCCCATTGAAATCACATTTTGTCACCCACAATACTTGTCTCAGGACAAAGATTTGTCTCTTCTAATTGGTTCACTGTGTCATTAGCCCTTCTGGAGTAATAGCCAACAACAATATTATCCACATGAGTCATGTATGATTGAAAGCAGTACTCATGCCCACCTCAACGTCTCTATGTTACCAGGATTGATAATTGAACATTTAATGGGGAGAGGGTACCACTATATCAGCATGAGAGAAGAACCCAACTTCATCTCCTACTATGCCAATGATTTTATAATAAGGGTCAATAAAGAAGGTGGGATATCTGGGTCTGATATTTAATTGACATTTGGGTAAAAGTATAGGGAAAATGGATGACTATAGGCTTTAATGGAATGGGGGGAAAGAAGAGTATATCTTATTAAATTTGAAGTCCTATTTTCCTAGGAAAAATATGGAATTCAAACTATAATTGCATAGTAAGTATATTAAGTATCCTATGGCCACTACTTGGAGCTTTGTGGATTAAAAGAAATGTTTAGGTAAATCTGGCCTTTTTCTGTGTTACTCTTGATCTTGGAAGGCTATGATAGAGGACCACTTGGGGAGCAACAATTCATTCATCAAAAGATGGAGGAAAAATAATGAAAACTACTATTTGTACCAATATTCTATTTGTATTAGTCATTATTCTATCTTAGAATTCAGGATAGAGAAGAACAGGAGACATAGACATATATATTATAGACTTGGAAAGGGAATTTCATAGATTTCAGAGAAAGATTAGATTGGTATCTATGCCCTGAAATTCTACCTTAGCTATCAACCTAAAATAGTTGGAATCTTTTGAGGCTGAAATTCTGAAGGCAAAAATACAAATGTTTATAATGAGGAAAAAAAATTAGATTTTTCTCAATAACCTAATATGACTACATCCATTAACTCATTGATGAGTTTATGTCATAAATTCATAAACAGAAGATGTTAATAAGAATAGGCAACTATAGATGAATATAAAAGAATTACACAGTCTTCTGTAAGGAATGTAGATGCTATGTAAGGAATGTAAGTCTTAAAGTTCAGAATAATTTGAAGCTGATGATAAATGCTAAGAATGACAGAAAAGGCTCTTTTAACTTTTTTATGAGCAAGAGAAAGATCAAAGAAGGGATTATGGTGTTCAGGGTTAATTGGATGATAGCTTATAACAGAAGGAAGTACTACTTAACTTATTTTGCTCCTCTTTTTTCAATCAGGGAGAATGATCTTCAATCTTGGAATGATGGAACAAAAAAGATTAAAAGGGCATTTGAAGCTAAATTAAGTGAAACCATGATATTAAAACCAACCTACTCTTCATGTGTCTGAATTACCATGTTTGTAGAGTACTGAAAGAATAGGAGAGATAGGTTAGATTATAGGAAAATGTCTTTTTCAAAAAAGGGAAATAGAGTAGAATTTATTAACTTAATTTCAATTCCTAATACAATTTTATAATATATTTGTAACCCATTTGTCAGCAGGATAAGGGGCTCACAAACACTTTGGGGATTTTCTTACTTTCTTGGATCATGTCCCCCAAGATCCTCAAAGAAAATCTATTTGCATGTACCTCTAAAGTCTACATAAACTCAAATCTGCACTTGAAAAGAGGGATTCCATTTTGTAGAAGGTTCATAACATCACTCTAGTAAATTTCATTACAAAGAAGGGTATAAAGTAAATCACAGAACTGACCAACCATGAGTTCCAAAGAGTCCCAAAAATCCTTAAGGTGCTTATTCTTCCAAGTATGAGCACACTGTTGGAAGTTTTCTTTTGACCAATTGCTCTGTGCTATTCAAATGGAGAGGGGAGAAGTGTGGGTGACATTTCTTTCTCTTTCTTCTCTTTTTTCTGCCTTCCCCTTTGATTTCCTAAAAGGGTCACTAAAACCCTAGTTTCTTAATCCAGTTAGAATAAATATTTATAGAATATTTTGATACTATTTTCTCTCTTCTTTCCTTTTAGCTACCATTCTTTATGCACATGCCCCTTTTCTCTTTGCCTTCTTTAATCTCCCCAAGTTACAAACCCTATTCCACCACTGTTAATACTCCCTAGGATGGAAAGTTTACTTTCTTTGGTTAGCTTAATGGAAAAGAAGAAGGGAAAGGAGAAATATCCCATAACTGGTTACATAGTTTAAAGATAGTTTATGAGCAATTAGAAAAGGAAAGAAATGATCACTAAAAGCCATCATGGATTCAGCAAGACCAGGTAATGCCAGATTGAGTGTTATCAGATCAAGTGACTGCCTTCGAGATAGTATGCTTGGATTTTAGTAAAACAATTGTTAAAGTCTATCATGCTATCCTTATAGACAGGATGGAGAGATATTAAATATATAATAGTACAATTAAATGTATTTAGAATTCATTGAATATCCAAAAGTGCAGTCATTGCTAGATCAATTCAAACATTTCTATCTCAGGGATCTATTGTTGGTCTTGTGCAGTTCAACATTTTAAACAGTGACATTTGACAATTGTAACTGCTGCTTAGTCCAGGAGGTGGAGTATTAGGCTCTCTCTCTCTCTCTCTCTCTCTCTCTCTCTCTCTCTCTCTCTCTCTTTCTCTCTCTCTCTCTCTCTCTCTCTCTCTCTCTGTGGCCTTCTCAATCCAGAGCTTACACTCATTATCAGTCTGGTTTTCAGTCCTATAAGAGACCTCTAAAAGGTTCAGAATTCTCTTTTTGCAATCTTTGACGCATTATGTTTCCCACCCCAGTACTTAAGGGAAATGTTGCTTAAAATCAGGTTTTGGCTCATACTTGGGATTTTCCCAAAGTGTGTAGGGGAATTGAAAGGTATTCATTTTGCAATATTGTAATATAGGATTTTAACTTTGCCATGTTGGCTTAGGGTAAACCTGTCAGTTGCCCTGGATGGAATGTTGATGGTGGCATGAGCCACTGGGCAGATATCAACTGCCAGTGGACCAAGAATATATAAAGCCCTGGAAATCCAGGGCTGTGTTCTTTTCTGACCTGACTTCGCCCTGACCACTAACTTACTCCTTATCACCTTTGACCCACTTGTTAATTAAATTTGGCAAGCACAGCTTAGGCAAAGGACCTACAAGGAATATTACTGTACCTTCAACAGTCCATCCAGGGCAACTGACAGGTTTGCCCTAAGCCAACATGGCAAAGTTAAAATCCTATATTACAATATGAATCAGGTTTGGAATAGATACTTATAATCTATACATGAAAAGACTAGGATTGAGAAACTTATAAATAATGTAATACTCAGAGTGCATTGACAGAAAATTAAAAAGCAGTACTAATTGCTGTTATTTCTGCTTAGAGGTGGAGACTTTAACATTAATTCAAACTTTTAGGAAAACTTAACAAAAACACAACACCACAGAGCAACTCTATGGGCAACGATCAGCAGTTGATATGAAGTGGATGAGGAGAGATGCTGAATGTATGGGCACAGTGAAGGAGAGCAAACAGACTGATGCTACAGTCACTGAACCAATCAGTGCTGTGGTTGGTCACCTTTCATTCCTTCAGTCAATAGTGTGCTGTGTTTAATCTCACGTGGGCAAACTTGTGCAAGCAATAGTATTGCATTTCCATTTTGTACAGTACAGTATTCATCCACAAAATCCCATGATATAGTGAAGACTCCGCAATACAGAATTAGATATATATATTTTAAAAACCTGCGATACAATGAAGTTGTGATAAGTGAACCATGATATAAAGAGGGATGACTATACCTAAGTGCTGAGCTAGCTTGTATGTTTAGCCAGAATTAGGCAAGAAAGCTGTTCAAATGCTCTTCGAAGCTCCTAATTACCCCTAGATAAGACATAGATCACAATGTCCTAGATTTAAGTCTTGTAGTCTAACTTGTCGATTTTATAGATAAGGAAACTGAGGCCCAGAGGGGTTAAATGACTTATCTTAGGTCACATGTGGTAAACATCAGAATCAGAATTTGATTCCAGGCTAGTCAGTCAATAGACATTTATTGTCAGTCAATAGACATATTATCACCTTTTATGTTCTAGGGAGTGTGTTACACTCAAAAGAAAGCTGAAAAATGGGGAATGGGGAGTGGGGAGAAGGTAGAAGATATTCCTGAGTAGAGCTATGAAGTTCAATTCAAAGTTCGAGCCGATAAGAAATTAAGAGACAGCTGGCTGGGAACTTTCTTTAAATGGAGGCTTTGGGAGGAATTTTTTTGTTAAGTTTTTATTTTGAATATTTTCACATAGTTACATATTTCATGTTCTTTCTCTCTCTCCCAAACTCCCCTAACCCTCCTTAGCCGATGCACTATTCTACTTGGTTTTACATGTATCATTGATCAAGACCCAATTCCATATTATTGATAGTTGGATTAGAGTTATCATTTAGTGTCTACATCCCCAATAATATCCCCATCAGCCCATGTATTCAAACAGTTGTTTTTCTTCTGTATTTCTCCTTTTGGGAAGAATTTTTTGTTCTGCCATCCAGCACTCCAATCAGAAGTGCAAAGGGTTCAGAGGGAACTGATGAAGTACGAGTCTCAAAGCTTGTTGAAATCTTGAAGGATGATGACTATCCAGATAAGGAGGTCTTCAGGGGTAATGGCAGAGGATAGTCTAAGGAGTGCAGACTTATGGGAAATGTCTTCTCACTACAAATCCAACAGTCTTTCCACTATACTACTCTGTTCCCCAATGCCATCCTAATAAAATCTATAGATTAAAAAAATTGGAAGGAATAATATATTGGATAATAGTTAGGATAAAGGTCTGAACCAAACAAAATAAAATTTGTTTATTTATTTTATTTTTTATTGTCATGCAAAACACACTTCCATATTGGTTTTTGTTGTAAAAGCAAAGAGACACATAACCAAAACCCAAAACAAAACCATAAATATACTGATGTGAAGGATGATTCCCAACAGTTCTTTCTCTGGAGCATTCCCTGTCATAAGTCTTTCAAGATTGTCCCAGATCATTGCACTGCTGAGAGTAGTCAAGTTTTCACAGATAATCATTTTCTAATATTGCTTTTATTGTATACAATGTTCTCTCAGGTCTGTTTATTTTGCTCTGAAAATTTTGCTCACTTCTTGCAGATCTTTCCAGCTTTTTCTGAAATCATCTTGCTTATTATTTCTTATAGGACAATAATTTTCCATTACCAACATGAACCACAATTTCTTTAGCCATTCCCCAATTGATGGATAGCCCTTCAATTTCTAATTCTTTGCCACTACAAGAAGAATTGTTATAAATATTTTTGTACAAGTATGTCCTTTCCCCTTTTTTATTATATCTTTGAGATGCAGCCCCAGTAGAAATACTACTGGATCAAAGGGTGTATACCATTTTATAGCCCTTTAGGCATAACTATGCCAAATTACCTTCCAGAATGGTTGGATCAGTTCACAACTCCACCAACAGTGATTTAGTGTTCCAATTTTGTCACATCCCCTCCAACATTTACCACTTTTCTTTACTACCAATATAATTTGTTTATTAAAAAAATCCCTTACCTTCCATCTTAGAATCAATATTATCTATTAGTTCCAAGGCAGAAGAGCAGTAAGGGCTAGACCAGTGATGGTGAACCTTTTAGGGATGCATGCTGTGCTCCACCCCCACTGTGTGCCATACCTCACCCTCTGACTCCATTTAGTGACCTGCTCCCTCAATTAAGTGCCCCCCGCCCCCATTCTGGGGCAGGGACCAGGCTCCCAGCCTTTCTTGCCTAGGGAATCTGGTTCCTGCCCCTGCATTGAGCACCTGCCTATTAGACTGCAACCCATTTGGGGATGGGATCAAGGAGTGGAGGGAACATGTTTAGCCTTTGTGGGGGCAGGATCACCCCCTAGACTATCAATTGTTGGGGAAGCAAGGAAGTAGACACCTTTTAAGGGGTGTGGTTGGGCCCTGTGGCAGGAGAGAAGACCCACCCCCCTTTCTTATCTCCCTGCAACTCCTCCTCCTATATGGGAAGGAGAAAGGGAGGGGAGTGACTTGAGTGCTCCACTCAGGGGAAGGAGTAAAAGTACAGAGGGGCTGGCAGGTGTGGTGGAGAGGGGGAAGGGAGCAACTCTGCTGGGGACTGTGTGTGTGTGTGCCAACAGAGAGGTCTCTACATGCTATCTTTGGCATGTGTGCCATAGGTTTGCAATCATGGGGCTAGGCAATGGGGATTAAATGACTTGCCCAGGGTCACATGGCTAGTAAGTATCTGAAGCCAAGTTTGAACTCAGGAAGTCCCATCTCTAGACCTGGCTCTCAATCCACTAAGTCACCTTAGAAGATAGAATTTAGTGTGGATAAATATCAATTCCTATTCTTTGGGTGCAAAAAGTCAAGGCATATAGAAAGAGGTGAGGCATGACCAGATGTCAGTTCATGTGAAAAATATCTCAGGTTTGAGTGAAAACCTCACTGAAGCTCAGTCTGAATCAGAAGTGTGATGATTATTCAAAAAAACTAGCATGATTTTAGGTTGTATTAATTCCACTCTATTATTTTTTCTCATTAATAAGTAGCTAAATTAGCTCCTGCTAGTAACAACTTCTCCTTGGAAGACTGAGCCCATTAGCTAAAATATTGCCCTTCAATCCCATTAGGAGTATATCTTAGGTCTTACTATCCAACAACATTGCTGTTTACTGTCAAAGTACCAGTTATACATTGCTTTATATTTTGCACTCCACCCCATTGGGACCAAGTAAAAATAACTCCGAGATGCAAACATCAGTCTGTTTCCAAATCACCTGACTCCTTTAGCCCTATATGACAAGTATTTGAAGGACATTTCTGTGGAAGTAGTATTAAATTTCTTTCAACTGCCTTGAAGACCAAAATGCATTGGGCAGAAGTAGCAAGGAGGCACAGTTTACTCAGTATAAAATTTTTTTACCACAATTAGTTCATTTAAATATAGTGGGCAACATAATAATCCAAGAAATCCACTGAGGTCCTTCTTAGATGAAAAATTCTGAGGTCAGAGCCTATTATTCTGAGGATATCTATTATGTTTTAGGTACTGTGTCATTCAAAAAAGGAAACTTGAAAATGGGGACTGGGCAGGAAAGAGGACAAGGCATTAGTTACCCTGAGTGGAGGTATGCTGAAGTTCAGTTCAAAGAATTTCAGGCTGGAAAGAATTTAAGAGATTAATGGCCTGCATACCTTCTTTAAATGAAAACTTTGGGAGGATACCTAATGCTTAGGCAGAGGCTGGATTTTCTGTCAAACCTTACTTTTGTAATTCTTTCCTTAGCCTCTGGATTTTTGTAGCTGAGGAAAATTCTAGTTTATTGGAAATATTTGATCAATGAAAGAGCAGATTATATTATGGCATCAGTGAGAGGGGAGTTGGGGGAAAAATTAATCTTTTCTTGCTCTTCTCATCTTATGTTCCAAGATACTTGTAGAGACGAGTCTTTAGATATCTTTCTTCTATGCTACAGTTTAGTCTTTCCTTTGCTCCTCAAAGGTACATTGGAAATTTCATATTTACTCCAACCCTTTGAACCCAGACACACATAATCTTTCCCTCTGGGTCTCAGAATTTCTCAGAGAATTAATTTTTCTCACTTTAATATTATTTATTATTATTCACTTTATTTTCACTAAATTACTTAGTGATTAATCACATTGGATTGATTTAAGAGGGTGTACTGGCTTGTTCAAATTCAATTCTGATGTTATCCTCTAGTTAAGATATTAAATCTAAATTGGAGGTAGTTTGGACCCCACCCTTAAATTAATGTAAGTACAAACTTTTTAACAATTTTAGCAAATGAAAACAGAAATGGATTGGCTCAGAAAGTATTAACCTCACTTTTTCTGGAGATTTAAAAAGGAGACTGAATGACTACTTTTCAAGAGTTAATGTAGAATGTTTCTTTTTTCAAAAAGGGGTTGGAATGGAGAACTTATGATATACCTTCCAGTTCTGAGTTTGTGTGATTTTTTGAAGCCTCTGTTGATTACACTTGAATTTCTTCAATAGCTGGAGGAGATTGTATAGATATTTAACACAAAATTAAAATCTTTTTATTATCATCATGATGATCATCATCATTTTGGCCTAGACTTGTGGTTTCCTTAGAGTAGAAAACTCCCAATATGGAAATTCCCTATGTCAATGTAACTTAGTTACTAGTTGGTAACTTAAAGTCTTAGAGAGTTGTCCAGAGGCAATAAAAGGTTCAGTGACTCACTCATGTTCACACAAATATCATGCATCAATAGCAAGATTTAAATTCATGGTATCTAAAGTCCAAGGCTGGCACTCTATTCACTAGACCACTCTGCTTCTCTTTTATTTTTTTCTATTACATTTTTTATTTTTAAATTTCTTCCATGATTCATGTTTTCTCCTTCCTCTTATCCCTACCCTCTCCTGGAATTAACAAGCAATTCCACTGAGTTTTATACACACACACACACACACACACACACACACACACACACACAAAATCACTCAAAACCATTTCCATATTGTTCATTTTTGTAAGAGTAATCCTTTAAAATCAAAATCCCAAATCATATACCCATATAAACTAGTGATAAATCATATGTTTTATTCTGGATTTCTACTCCCACAGTTCTTTTTCTAGATGTGGATATCTGCTTGTCATCACTTTGCCTCCTTCCATAGGCTTTGTAAACATTAGCTAATTAATTCTTGTAGATACATAAGCATTATTATTAGTATACATAGTTGGACCCCTGGATTGTAGCTCTTTCTATCTCTGTCTCTCTTTCAGTCCTGATCTATTTATTGCTATCTGTGTGGTTCTGGGATTCTTGTCTCTCATCTCTCCATCCCACAGACGAAGTGTGTGCTACTGTACACTTTAAATGGTATACATTACCTGTACCTATGTGCACACCTGTTTTCATTACCAAAATATTGTCATTTGCCATTTAAGAATAGACTTGAGTTCTTAGTTACTCTATTACTTGCCATTTGAAGGGGCTTTCCTTTCCCCAAATCTCCTTGGGCTATAAATTAACATTAGTCAAAACATGCTTTTAAGAGTAGCAGATTCAAAGAAGGACAGCATCCTGTTCTTTTTGAAACTGCATAAAATTTAACATGGTATAACCTTAGAAGGAGAAATGTGACCTGCTTAGTATATTACAATGGTATTTAAGGAGCCTATATATCTGAAAACTCCATCTCAAAAAAAGGAGGTATTTGGTTTCAAATGGTCGAAATGGCTTGTACTCTTCCTGGAGCTATTTTGACAACTAAATAATAGTCCTGGCATTTCTTTTAGAATGTAAATCAATAACATTGACTTAGTACATTCCTTCCTCTTCTTTTCTCTCCTTACTCTTTTATAACCTCAGATCAAGTAGTAATAATTATTTTCAGCTTAAGTTTAGGTTTGGTATTTTGCCACTAACCTATAGATGAGCTCTGTTATGAGAATTCTCCCATTACCTTGAGAACTACCATTCAAGAATATTCTCTATTCATGGTACAAATTCTGTTGTCTTCATCATGCAACTATAATATCCTGGGGTTGCCTTTACTATATATTTTCAATTAAGCTTAGCCCAGTTTACTTAGCAGAGTAAAACACCAAGAGTTTTATTGCCCACTGTTAAAAACAAAACAAAACCTAAAACTTTTCTTAAGTGGAAAGAATACCTGCACTAAATTAATTCCATATTCTTATTAGCAATATTCAATTAGTGGCCAAATTCTTTCAATTCAAATAACTGCTACTCTAGTTCAAGCCTTTATAATCTCTTGCTTGGGCAAATAGAATAATAACTCATTTATAAATTAATATTTGCAATATACTTTCCACATAACAACCTAAACTGTATTGTGAATATTATCCTCATTTTATAGATGAGAAGTTCGATGACTTGCCCAGTTACACAAGAAGTGTCAGAACTAGGATTTGAACCTTGGTCTTTTCTGACGTCAAGTCCAGTGCTATTTTTATAAAGTCTTGAAATAGCCTCTAAATTTGTTTCCTTGCTTCCAGTCTCTCCCCTCTCTAATTAAGCATGCTAAAATATTCATGGGATTCTAGACATCGAATTGAAAGTGACATTAAAATTCACCTTATTAAACTCTATCATTTTGCAGATTGAGATTCTGAGACAGGCAAGTTAAGGAATTTGTTCAGATCACAATGGGCTGAGATGGGACTTGAACTTGAGTCTTCAGAGGATAGAGTCAGTGGTCCCCTGCTTCATCTGTCCCTTCCTCTATTTATATGTAACCTTGTCACTCCTCTGCTCAAAAGTCTTCAGAAGCTCCTTGCTGCTTAAATGGTAAAATACAAATGGCCCAGTCACATTAATAAGACTCTCCAAAATATCTTCTGGACTCAGTTTCCTTCTATGAAAAATTAGTTCTACTTTAAGCCACCTTTTCTAAGATATATTCTAAATCAGCATCTAGTTCTCAAATTCTTGGATTTTAATTTATACAAGGGAAAACACAAACAAAATGGAGTAGTGGCATATCGTAGCAAAGCAGGGAGAGCACTGACCTGGAATTATGTTAGGTAAGTCATTCCTTGGCTTTAAATTTCAATTTCCTTGTATATAAAAAACTAAGTTGGTAAAACTTATACTACCTGCTTCACAAGATTGTGGTTAGAAAAGGGCTTGTAAAGCATTAAAGTATACAAATGTGAGTTATTATTATAGTTAACCTAAATCTGTATAATTATAATCATTTTAATCTTATATTTATATGGTGCTTAAAAGTTTTAAGAGTACTTTCACCCGGGTCTATAGTTGATAGCTTCTGAGGTACTTGCCAGTTCTAGTTCTATGATGCGATGACCTAATTATCTCATTGATCATCACAATTCTGTGATTTTGGCAGGGGAAGTATATAATCTCTACTTTTTACATGAGAAAATTTGAGAACCCAGGTTATTGATTACTAGTTCAGTGTTCTTTTCTTGATCAAGGCTGTGGGAGAAGGAACAAGAGAAGAGAGAAGAAATTGAACTGAATAAGAAAGAAAATAATCATGGAGATGACTGAGAGGAGTTCAAACTAGTAAAATAGGTTAGATGTTGAATTTTAGGAGAAGATATTTTTCAAAATTTGGGAGAAATTGAAGAAAATTTGAATGAGAAAAATTTCCATCTCTAGATATGGTCTAGGTTTGCCTTATAGGTTATAAGAAGAAAGATCATGTATAATGAGGACTATGGGGGAAAAATAGAGGTCTTAGGAGTTGAATTTGAAAGGATAGACTACAGAGAGGCAAAGAGAAGGTAGTTGGCAAGGCATGGAAATCTAAGAAAAGATGCATGAAACAAAGTGTTAGGTAAAATGATTAAATGAATTAGTGATGGGATCAATTGGTTTTAGAAACTTTTAACTTTAAAAAATTGATAAATAGTTGTAAAACATTTTAATTAGTTGCTTAGGATTAAGGTATAAATATTCAAAAGTAGTTTTAAGGAAAAAGGCTGAG
Organism: Gracilinanus agilis; assembly: GCF_016433145.1. NCBI lineage: Eukaryota > Metazoa > Chordata > Mammalia > Didelphimorphia > Didelphidae > Gracilinanus > Gracilinanus agilis. The sequence goes on along the minus strand of NC_058132.1, from coordinate 412,699,253 downwards.
TGAGGAGCAGCTGCATGGATTGAGAACTAGGCCCAGAGATAGGAGGTCCTGAGTTCAAAATTGACCTTCCTAGTTGTGTGAACTTAACCACCATTGCTTAGCCCTTAATGCTCTTCTGCCTCAGAAGCAATACTTAATATTGATTCGAAGATGGAAGGTTAAGGGCTTAAAAATAAACAAAGCTAAAAATCTATATAGCAAGGAAATTGTACTGTGACTTTTGTCAAGCATTTGAGATTTGTATTTCTGCAGCAGTCAAGTGAATGGTATCCTAGTCTGAAATATAGACTGCTCTTTTCCGGGAGGTATAGGTGAAAGGAATTGAAGAACACTTTCATATTTCCAATTGTTAGGGAAGATGAAGGATTTCTAATGGAAAAAAGGAGGTAGGGTCCAAAGAGTACTGAGGTGAAAGAAGGGAGACTTCCTTGACCCATATCTGATAGAAAGTAAGAGAGTATTAAACAGAGGAGAAGGAGAAGGAAAAGAGCATCTGCACAATCAATCAACATTTATTAAGTGCCTACTATTCGCCAGGTACTGTGCTAGGCACTCAGGATACAAAAAGAAGCCAAAGACAGTCTCTGCCCATAAGGAGCTTATAATCTTATGCAAGAGGCAACATACAAGCAAATACAAAGAATTGCTATATGCAAGATCCATGGGAAATAGTTAACAAAGGGAAGGACTGGAATTAAGAGAAGTCAGGGAAGGCTTCCATTAAAAGATGAAATTTTAATTGAGACTGAAAGAAAGTTAAGGGAATTAGTAGATGGAGCTGAGGAAGGAGAGCATTCTAGGCATTGGGGAAAGCTAGAAAAAATTCTCAGAGTTGAGAGATGGAATGTCTTATTTATGGAACAGCCAGGAAGTCAGTTATTACAGGATTAAATCAGAGTTTAAAAGCAAATTTGATGTTCTTTCTAAAGAAGAAAGGACTGTGTGCTCTGAAGAGGAAGCTGCATGTCTTCTCAAGAATCACTTAGTGGCTCTGTGGAAACAATCAGGATGAGAGATCATCCACTAAGGGGCATAGAAAGAAGAATAGCAGCAGCTGGTGATTCAGTGCTCTGTGTTACTTGATAAATAGGTAAAGCATTTAGTAAATTCTTACTTTGCACCTGGGACTGTGTGACATGCTAGGAATATGAAAACAAACAACAATACAGAACTTCCAATTAAATGAAAGTGCCCAGGCCAGCCATGTCTTCATCATTCTCCAGATTCTACTCATACTCTTTCTATCACGTCGATACCTTTTTCTTCTCTACCCTTTGGCTTTTTTATTGTGTTATTTCCTCCCATAAAATGTAAACTTGAAGACATAAACTGTATTTCTTTTGTTTGCATTTGTATTCTCAGAATTTAGCAATGTAAGCACTTAATAGACATTGAGTTGACTATCATGATTTCCTTTTTAGGCAGGATTACTATACAATTATATGAGAGGAATGCTGTGGATACAGTTTATCTTGATTTTAGGCAAGTTTTAGAGAAATTCTTTCATCCTATTCCTGTGAAGAAGATAGAGAGATATTGAATAGACAATAATGGATGAATGGCTGAATTCACTGTGGCAAGAGAACACCATTACAGTTTTCTAGGGATCAGTGCTTGGGTTTATGCTGTTTAATATTTTTGTCAGTGACATGTTGAGACACATTTTTAGATTTACAGCTGACACAAAGTTGGTCTGAATATCTAACACAGTGGATGACAAAGTCAGGATCCAAAAGGATCTTGACAAATATATTGAATTGTATATTATGAAATAAAATAAGGATAAATTTGCACTTAGGTACAAAAAATAAATATCCCAAATACCAGATTGTTGGGAGAGGGCATTGATAGACAGTAGTTGTTTTGAAAAAAGATATGAGGTTTTGGTGAACTTCTGAGCTCGGTATGAGTCAGTAGCTTGATGTGGTAGCCAAAATAACTAATGGAATCTTGGGTTGTAATAAGAGAGACATAGCTTCTAGGAATAAGGACAGTCCCACTATAGTTTGTCCTTCACAGACCTTATCTGGATTATATCAATAGAATTAGTGAACATCTCAATATTTAATGAAAAGTATACTTAGACTTGAAATTATTTTATTCTATACCTAATCTCAAAATAATTTTCAATTTTTCTATTACTTGATGCAGATAAATGAAAAATAAAGTAAAGCAAGGCAAGTTGGAAAAAAAGATTATACTTTATATAACAGCCTCCCAGACAATATTCTTGTATTGGTTGACAAAGAATTGTTGTCATTTTCTACTTTTCTTCATTGTTAGCTAATGATTATAATAATAATTAGCATCTAGACAGTACTTTAGTTTTGCAAAGTATTTTACATACATTATCTGATTTGTTATTTATAATACTGTGAGGTGTATTATTGTGTATCTGTGTAGGTGTATCTGTGAAGGTGTATTATTGTCAACAGCATCCAGTGATTCTGGGCTTTCTTTTTTGAACAAGATATTCTATCTCCTGATTCTGTGCATTTTCATTGACTAGTTATTCATGTACCTAGAATTTTCTTCATCTTCACTTCTGTTTCCTAACTTCCCTAGTTTCTTTCAAGTATCAGCTAAAGCCCAATCTTTTGTAAGAAGCCTTTCTTAGCCTTCCTTCTGGCATTATCTCTAATTTGTCATGTATGTATCTTGTTTGTATATAGTTGTTTATATATTTTCACTCCTTATAGGGATGGGTTTTTGCATTTATTTTTATTAACAGTGTTTAGTACAATACTTGACGCATAGTAGGTGTTAAATAATTTTTTTATGGATTTAGAGATTGTGAGCCTACACTGTTAATTGTGAAATTTGAATTATCAAAAAACTTACAGCTCATGGAGAATGTATTTTCTGGCACTAAAAATAGATTGGTATTTGTATGACTCTAAAAGTCATACAAGCACAGAGGTGATCTTGAGCCTCTAAAAGCTATGCTATTGTAGTGCAAACTCTGACAAATTCTATCAAGTTGGAAAGGTTTTGATTATAGTCCCAGCTGCAGATTGAATCTGCTTTCTCAGAATTAGTCTAGTTAGGCTTAGCAAGTCCGAAGCTGGACACTGGGTGATTTCTTTGGTCAGGGATCCTGTGAAATAAAGAAAAATTCAGTGTGCTTCAGTCCTCATTTACCTCCACTTCTGCACTTAAAATAAAAAAAAATTCCCCTTATACATGTAAAAAGAGTTTCCAACATTTTTCAAAGAATATTGTGCCTTGAATTCTTTCCCTCCTTCTTTCCTCCCAGCCTCACTCCACCCTCCTAGATGGTAAACAATCTCATAAAGATTTTACACAGGAAACCATATGAAACATTTCCACATATTAATCCTTTTGTGGAAGGAAACTCAATAGAAAAAAATTAAGAAAATGAAAAAGGTATGCTTTGGTGTGGATTCAGACTCAGTTCTTTTCCTCTGGAAGTAGATGGCATTTAAAAAAAATCACAAGTCCTTTAGGATAGTTTTAGATCATTGAATTAGATGTTATTCACAGTTGTTCATTGTAAAATATTCCTGTCACTGTACAATGTTCTCCTGGTTCTGTTTATTTCACTCTCCTTCAGTTTATATTAGTCTTTCTAGGTTTTTCTGAGCTCCTGCTTGTCATTTCTTATAGCTGACCCCTGCTCTAATACATAGAGAAATGAGTTAAGGATATGTCATTTCCTAGATGATAAATGGTCTAAGGATATAAACAGGCAGTTCTCAAAGTAATTCAAGCTCTCTATAGTCATGCAGTAGTACCACCCCACACTTATCAGGTTGGCTATGAGGACAGAAACAGGCGCTGTTACAGGAGTGTGCACTGTTACAGGAGCGCACACTGTGAGCACTGTATGGCTCTCATGAAATTACATTTTAAAAAATGTGGCATTTATGGCTTTCACAGCCAAAAAGGTTGCCGACCCCTGTATTAGAGGAATGAGGCCTTTATTAGAGACATGCGAAATATTTTTTCCACCTTTATGATCACTGTATTGCTTTCCATCCTCTTTTCGCCCAGTTTAGTCTCTGACCTCCACCTCCCCCCAATCTGCTTTCTTTCCTATCAGTTCCCCCACCCCATTCTCATATCTTATTCCCTTCCTACTTTCCTGTGAGGTAAAATAACTTTTTTTCTACCCAATTGACTGTGTATGTTCTTCCCTCATTGAACCATTTCTGATGAGAGTAAGGTTTACATGTTTTTCTTCCCACCTCCCACATTTTCCCTTCCCCTATGAATACTCTTTCATGCCTCTTTTATGTGCAATAATTTGCCCTAGTCTATTTTTCCCTTCCCCCTCCTCCCAATGCATTCCTCTTTCTCATGCCTTAATTGAATTTATGTTTTATATCATCCCATTATATTAAACTCAAACCATCACCCTCTATGTATATACCTTTTAAATGCCCAGATAATGACAAACTTCATTGGTCTTACAAGAATGATCTCTCCATGTAGGGATATATACAATTTAACCTTATTGAATGTCTTTTGATTTCTCTTTTCTGTTTATCATTTTATGATTCTCTTGAGTCTTATATTTGAGAATCAAATTTTCCATTCAGCTTTGGTCTTTTCATCAAGAATGTTTTAAAATCCTCTATTTCATTGAATACTCATTTATTCCCTTGAAGAATTATGCTCAGTTTTGCTGGGTAAGTGATTCTTGGTTGAAGTCCTTGCTTCTTTGTACTTTGGAATATTATATTCCAGACTCTCCTATCTTTTAATCTTGACTGGCTACACAATATTTGATTTGTTTCTTTTTGGCTGCTTGCAACATTTTCTCCTTGACCTGGGAGTTTTGGGATTTGGCTATAATATTCCTGGGAGTTATCTTTTTAGGATTTCTTTCAGAAGGTTATTGGTAGATTCTTTCAATTTCTATTTTGTCCTCGAGTTCTAGAATATCAGAGTAGTTTTCTTTGATGATTTCTTAAAAGATGATGTCTAAGCTCTTTTTAAAAAAAAATCATGACTTTCAGGTAGTCCAAGAATTCTTAGATTATCTCCTCTGGATTTGTTTTCCAAGTCAGTTGTTTTTTCCATGAAATATTTCACATTTTCTTCTATTTTTTCATTCTTTTGACTTTCTTTGATTTTTTTTTGGATGTCTCATATAGTCATTAGTTTCTACTTGTCCAATTTTCTTAAGCAAGCTTTTGTACCTCCTTTTCTGTTTGTAAAGAGTCTTTTCCTTAGTGAATTTTTGTAATTCTTTTTCCCAAAGAGACAATTTTGTCTTCTAAGAAGTTTTCTTTTCAGTTCGTTTTTGAATCTCTTTTTCCATTTGATCAAGTCTGCTTTTTAAGAGTTCTTCCTTTCTTTGGATTTTTGTGCCTCTTTTGCCAATTGGCCTATTTTTTTTTAAACCCTTACCTTCCGTCTTGGAGTCAATACTGTGTATTGGCTCCAAGGCAGAAGATTGGTAAGGGTAGGCAATGGGGGTCAAGTGACTTGCCCAGGGTCACACAGCTAGGAAGTGTCTGAGGTCAGATTTGAACCTAGGACCTCCCATCTCTAGGCCTGGCTCTCAATCCACTGAGCTACCCAGATGCCCTCTATTTTGTTTTTTAAATTATTCATTTCTTCAGGATTTTTTTTTGTGCCTCCATCAAGTTGTTGACTTTTTTTCATGATTTTCCAGTATCACTCTCATTTCTTTTTCCAGTTTTTCTTCTACCTCTCTTATTATTTGATTTTAAAAATCTTTTTCAAGCTCCTCTATTAATTCTTTTTGAACTTGAGAGAAATTCCCATTTTTTAGAGACTTTGGAAATAGCAGTATTGACTTTCTTGTCTTTTTCTGAGTTTGAGTCTACCCTGTCACCAAAACAACTTTCTATGTTGAGTTTCTTTTTGCTCATCTTCCTGTCTTTTTCTTTTCTTTTAATTTAAAAATTGTTAAAGTTGGGTTCTGTAGCTGTGGTGAAGGGAGTGCTATTCCAAGCCTCAGATTCTTTGTGCAGCTGCCTTCAGAGCTGGTACTGGGGATCTATCTGATTTCAGTTACTTCATCTTCCAGGTGGTATGATATAAGGATAGGTGTGTTTAATATTCTCTTGGACTGCTCTGGTCTGTGAGTAACCTCAAGCACTCTTTTACCCATTGGAACCATGTCCAGGGTCCCCTGCTTCCCTGTGGCTACAAATGCTTGTGTATGCTGGTGCTCTTCCTCACCTTGCCTCTGTGCCCCAGTACTGTGACCTGGTTCTGCATATGATCAATGTGACAAGAGTCTTGTACCTAGAACCAACAAAGGGACCCTTGTAATCTCCTGAGCAGTGGTCCAACTCCTACTTACCATCTGAGGCTAAGAATTCCAGAAGCCTTTGTTGCTGCTTCTTTGTTGCCCAAGGCCTGTTGTCTCTGTAGGACCTGCCCTGGCACACTATGTTTCATCTCTACTCTGGTGCACTAGATGCCTCATGACTGCCTTCTCAGTTGTTTTGGGCTGAAAAACTATTTCACCTTGTCTTTTTGTGGGTTATGCTGCTTCAGAATTCATTTTGAGGCATTATACCATCACTTTTTGGATGGCATTTTGGCAGAAATCAGATTGGTTCCTGGACTTTCTCTGATATCTTGGCTCTGCCCACTTCTGCAGTTTTAGGGGTGAGATTTTATCCTGAAAATTTTCTGGTTATTAATTTTCAATTAGCTTTAAGTTGATTCTGTAGCATTCTTTGAATAAACATTATAAATTCAAAAAGGAATCATTTAGGTTTTTTTTGCCTATACTTATTCCTTCAATTTATTTTTCTTGTCTTATTGTTATAGTTAGCATTTCTAGCACTATTTCAAATAGTAATGATGATAACGGACAAATGTGCTTGATTTTATCGGAAAGGCTTCTAATTCATTCCCCAAACTGGGCCTTAGTTTTATAAATATAACACTTTTCCTATTAAGGAAACATCTATTTATTCTTATGCTTTGCAATTATTGTTTTCTTAAAAGTAGGAATGGATGTTAAGTTTTATCTATAATCATATGATTTTTGTTGTTCTTTTTATTGATATTATCAATTGTCTTGATAGTTTTCATAATATTGAAATTGCCCTTGGATTTCTGGTATAAATCCAACTTGATTATGCTTTCTAATTTTTGTTATATGTTGCTATACTCCCCTTAGTTTAAAAATGTGCATTGCTATTTTTTAAGGAATATTACTATATGCTTTTCTTTATTTTGAATCTCCCTGGTTTAGGTATGAATACCATTTCTGTATCATAGAAAGAATTAAGCTGGGTCCCTTTTCAGATTTTTAAAAAAATAGCTTTTTTAGTATAGGAATTAATTGATCTTTAAATATGTGATAGAATTCATTTGTAAATTTTTTTTTGGACAAGGGAGAATCTCATGGTTTATTCAACTTCTTTTTCTGAGATTGAGCTATTTAACTTCTCTAAATATTCATTCATTAAACTTATTTATTTAAATTTATTTCATTATTTTGGTTACATTAAAATGCACAGTTAACTACCTTCTTTTGTCCTCCCTCCTCCGCTTCCCCCCCCCACCCGTTTAAGCTCAGTTTAATTGGCTTATAATTGGTTGAAATAATTAAAAAAAACTTATCTTCTGTCTTAGAATCAATACTGCATATTGATTTTAAGACAGAAGAGTGGAAAGGGTTGGGTAGTTGGAAAGAAGTGACTTGCCCGAGGTCACACTGTTAGGAAAGTGTGAGTTCAGATTTGAACCTAGGACCTCTTTTCTTTAGGCCTGACTCTCAATCCCCTGAATCACCTAGGCACCCCTGGTATAATTCTAATACTTTCTTTTACTTCTTTTTCATTAGTGGTGGATTCACCTTTTTCATTTTTGATACTTGTATCTTGTTTTTCTTTCTTTTTAAAATATCAAATTAGCCAATAGTTTGTCTATTTTATTTTTTAATTTTTTAACTGAATGTTTTATTTTCTCTCTTGTAAATTTCTTTCATTTTCTGGGGTTACTATTTTGATGTTTGGGTTTTAAAATTTTGTTGTTTTCTATTTTTTTTTTTGTTTTACGTGCATTTTAGGGATCTGCTTTTTCTTTCAGTGATTAAGTTGTTTAAGGATATCAATTTTTCCCTATGGGCCATTCTTCTTGACTGTAGCTCCTCAGTTCTTGAGTTCTTTCTTTTAGTAATATTTTTTCTTTGACCTAGAAACTCTGGATTTTGGCTTTACTGTTCCTGAAAGTTTTCATTTTGGGATTGCTTTCCAGAGATAACTGGTGAGTTCTTTTTGTTTTTACTTTCCTCTCTGTTTCAAGGAGATCTGGATAATTTTCTTTTATGATTTCTTAAAAATTATATATATGTATATATAGATATATTCTCTTTTTTAGCTTGGTCATGACTTTCATTGAGTCCAGCGATTCTTAAATTATTTCCTTGATCCATTTTTCAGTTCATTTTAGCTCAGTTGTTTTTGCTACTTCATATTTTTTTTCAGTGTTTTAAATTTGCTTTACTATTTCTTTTTCTTCCAGGGAATTAAACTTTCTATTTATTCTATTATTATTAGGAGGACAATTTTTGTAGTTGAGGCAAATCAGAAATGATTGTAGGTGATGAGAGCCTGAACCATCTTGGCGGTAGTGTCAAAGGAGAGAAGGCAATTTATAAAAGATGTGATGGTAGCATGAATAGGTCTTGGTGGCAGATTGGATAAAGGGGAGGTGAAAGAGAGTGAGAAATTGAGGATAACATTGAGATTATGAATTTGGGTCACTAGAAGGATGATGGAGAACTAGGAAATAATACTATAGTTAGGAAGAATTTTGAAAGGTAATAGTTTTGTGGGAGTTCAGTTATGGGCACGTCCAATAGGAAGATTTGAGAATAGAGATCAATATAGAGTTTAAGGATGGATAAATTGATTTAAGAATAATTGTATGGGGCAGCTGGGTAGCTCAGTGGATTGAGAGTCAGGCCTAGAGACAGGAGGTCCTAGGTTCAAATCCGGCCTCAGACACTTCCCAGCTGTGTGACCCTGGGCAAGTCACTTGACCCCCATTGCCCACCCTTACCACTCTTCCACCAAGGAGCCAATACACAGAAGTTAAGGGTTTTAAAAAAAAAAGAATAATTGTATGAAGATGATAATTGAAATCTTGGGAGGTGATGAAATCACTGAGTGAAATTGTATAGAGGTAGAAGAGAGGAACTCCCTATCTTGGCAATTGGTCCCATAACTTTCTGGCAAACAAAGGGAGAAGAAATGTAAGCAGTGTCAGATTTTATATTTTTGGGTTCATGGCAACTGCAGCCATGAAATTATGGTTGATGCTTGCCACTTGGAAGGAAAGCTTTGTCAAATATGGACACCATACTAAATAACAGAGATATTACCTTGCCAACTAAGGTTTATATAGTCAAAGCTATGTTTTTTAAAAAAAAATTTTTATTTTTAAATATTTTCCCATGGTTACATGATTCATACTTTCCCTCCTCTCTTCCCTCCCTCCTCTCAGAGCAATTCATTGTACAATTGTTGTCACTTATTGTATTAGGTCATACAATGTTATCACTTGATACCTATTTCCATATTTTTCATTTTTGCTATAGAGTGTTTTTTAAAAGCCTAAACCTCAAATCACATACTCATATTCACATGTGATAAGTGATGTCATATGTTTTGCTTTTGCATTTCTACTCCCATAGTTCTTCCTTTCAATGTGAATAGCATTCTTTTAGGTAAGTACTTTAGGAGTGTCCTGGCTTGCTGCATTGCTACTAGTAAGAAAGTCCATTACATTGGATTTTTCTACAGTGTTTTACTTTCTGTGTACAATGTTCTCGTTCCGCTCATTTCACTCTGCATCATTTCACTGAGCTTCTCCCAGTTCCTCCAGATCATCAATCCTTACAGCACAATAGTATTCAGTTTTTTCAGAAGTATGACTATGAGAGTTGGCTTTTATAAGGAAAGCTGAATGGCACATAACTGACACTTTTGAATTGTGGTGCTGGAGAAGACTTTTGAGAGCAGCACACTTAGCAAGGAGATAAAATCAGTGAAGTGATCTAGCCATTCTGGAGAATAATTTGAAACTATGTCCAAAGGCATATAAAACTGTACACACCCTTTGACCCAGCAATACCACTACCAGGTTTGTATCCCAAAGAGATCAAAGGAAAGGGAAAAGGATACATACAAAAATATTTGTAGTGGTCCTTTTTGTGGCAGGAAAGAATTGGAAATCCAGGGGATGCTCATCAATTGAGGAATGGCAATGGCTGAATAAGTTGTGGAAAATGATTGTGATGTAGTATTACTGTGCTATGAGAAACAATAAGGGAGTGTTTTAAGGAAAATATGGTGAGACCTATACGAATGGATATAAAGTGAAGAGAGCAGAACCAGAGATCATTGTGCACAATAACAGCAATATTGCAGTGATGATTGACTATGACAGACTTGGTTACTCTCATCACTACAATGATCCATGACAATTTTAAGGACTCATGATAAAAAATGTTATCCACCTCCAGAGAGAGAAATGATGAACTCTGATGCAAATTAAAGTATAATTTTCTCACTTTATTTTTTATTCCTTTTTATTTTGCACTTTGGATAATACAAAAATATATTTTTCATGATTTCACATAAATAATTGATATATCACATGCCTTTTCTGTGTGGTTGGGGAACGAGGTAGGAGGGAGAGAGAATTTGGAACTTAAATTTTAAAAAGAAAAAAATGTTAAAAATAAATAATAAATTAAAAAAGAATCTTCATTGGATGATAAATATGGACCGAATGAATTTTAAAGGATGGTAAGTTACAGAGTACCTAATTAGATGGACATCCAGGTTGTGACAAGGAATATTGATCCCCACCTCCTGTCCCCAGTCCAGTGTGTCAGGGCATGAATGAATGTGCAACAGATGCTGGAGAAGGTAGCCAAGGAAACTGTGTCATGAGGAGGTAGTTAGCTGTCAGTGAGTGTAGGAATATAGACTTAGAGATTAATGGAGGCCCCCACTCCAACCCTTTTTTCAAGAGACAAGTCAATTTTGAATCATGACATTCCTGCTTTATTCGGAGTTCCACATAAGCATCATTTGGACAGCTTTCTGGGCTGGTGCTGAGCTGAGAATTTCGCCTAAAAGTTCATGTACTACACAACTACCTTTCTCTTTCTTAAGCAAAGCTGTGTACTTATGGTTTCATCTGTAGGATGTTCTAGTAGTCAGTAGCCAGAAGTACGAGGGTACTGTTGTTCAACAAATTTGTGGCATTGCAATCTCCTTGTAATTAAAGAGTGAAAATTAGTGGGTTATTTTGTGGATCTTAAGTTTATTTGAAAGAAAAAATTATGTAAATTCAAAATGATTTCCTAAAGAGTCATTTAACTTTGGATTTAATAAGTGCAGTTCTGTGTCTGTCCTAGCTTTATTTTTCAATAAATACTTTTCTATATGTGTGGTATTGCATATATTTTTGTCCTTTACCAACCTTATTGATTATAATTCCCTCATATTTTGCAGAGATTCCCTTTTCTACTCTGTATACTCTAGGCAATCCCTAAAAATAACTATAGCTAGCATTTATATAGCTCTTTTAGGTATGTAAAACTCTGTACAAATAGAATCTATTTTTCCCCTCTTAACCTTGAGAAGTTGTTCCTATTATAATCCTCATTTTATAGATGAAGAAACCAAGGCAAAGAGATGTTAAAGGACTTGTCTAGGGTTACATGAGTACTAAGGATCTGGGCCACATTTGAATTCAGATCTTTATGATTCCAGGGTTAATGTTCATTCTTTTCTAAAACCCAGCTACCTCTAATGTAGCCTAGCATCTGATTATCTGAATTATCACCCAAATGTTATAAATCTAAAAGTTATTGTAGAGATTTTTGAATGTAATCTTTCCATTTTGAAGGTGAGGAAGTTGAAGTCCAAAGAAATGAAATAAATCACTCAATGTCACACAGGTAAAAAGTCTCAGTGCTTGAAATTGGATCCAGTTTCTTTGATCACAGAGCCAAGATATTTCTACTGGATGACACTGCCTCTTATGTAGTACAAATTTTCTAGTCATTTTCATCAAACCATTTATCTTTTGGGGACCAAAATTCTGTCTCCTCTAATAATGTCTTTCATGATTAAGAGGAGTAAATAGATATTCCTGGAAATTTAATTTGATGAACATTTATTCAATTTTTCTAAAAGATTCAAGGTGAATGAGGCACATTAGGTATATTGCATGCCTCAAGGAATTTGAAACCTGTTGGTATAGATATTCTTTTCAAATTCTCTCTCATTATTTAAATGTTTTGTCTTTTTTTTTATGGGTGAGACACTTTTTTAGGGGTAAAGATATTTTATTTTGCCAATTACATGTAATAACAATTTCTTTCTCCCTCTCTTCCCTCCTCCTTCCCGTCCGGAGCTGGTAAGCAATTTAATCTGGGTTATACATGTATTATCATGGAAAATACATTTTCATACTGTTCATGGGTGGGACACTTGTGACTGATTCATGGATCAGATTTGACTTTTGACTTAATCTTACCTGGACTATTTGGGAAAATATCAAGAATAATATAACATATGCCTATGATTGTGAATTGAATTGGTAATTGTTTCTAACACTTATATAGTGCTTCAATATCTCTAGGACATTTATGTGTATTTATTCCATTTAATCCTCACAATAACCTCATGAGGTTAGTCATGTCAGTGTTCTTTCAAATTTTGAAGCTGGGTAAATTGAGACTCAGAAGGGTTAAATTATTTGTCCAAAGCCTTTTTTTCTTCCATTCTCCCCAGGCTAAAAGTATTTACATAATGGCAATATTATCCAAAGACCACCAGATGGCAATGTCACTCCATAAAACTAGGACCTTTTCTATTGGGAAATGCCACCCAGCTTTCCAGAGAAGTTCTTAAGATTCTTTTCTATTGAAAACGAGAAGAAAAGATTTCAAGAATGTCTGTGCTTAAGTATAATTTAGGTAGAAATCATAAAGCAATAATATAAAAAGATAACAAATTTTAGAAATATCCTTCTTTAAAATATCTAAAATGTTCTGCCCTTCTCAAAGAACTGTATTAGTGGAGAGGCACTATTTTGTCAGTATTTTGACAAAAAACCCCTTTATGTTCCCCTTAATCTCTTCTTTCTCTCTGTCTCCTTTCTTCAACCCTCTCCTTTCCCCTCTTTTTCTTAATCTCTTTTCTCATTCTCTTCTCTTTCTTCCTTTTGTCTCCTTTAGCTGGCTGTGATATTTGAATTGGCACATGCATTTGTAATTTATTGTATTTATTGAATAGTTTGATGTACTCTGACCTCAATAATGACCCACATTTATGGAATCACAAGAGGGGTTCAAATCCTGGCCCGTTTAATTTACTTGCTAGGTAACCCTGATCAAAGTCATTTAACCTTGCTGTGACTCAGTTAACTCATTCTTAAAGTGGGGATAATAATATTTGCTCTCCCTATCTTATAAGGCTATTCTGAAGATTAAATGAAGTAGTGCATGCAAAGATTGCTATAATTTTATAAAAATAGTAATTGCATAATAAATTATGTAATAAAAATGAGTAATATTTATATGTTTGATTAAAATGTTTTTCTCACACTTTAGTTAATGTGCTTTTCTCTTCCTGAGGGAGTCAATTCAATAAATATTTATTCAGCACATGCTATGTGCAAGTATTTATTTCACTGTTTTATAGATGGGGTAACTGAGGCACAGAGGTTAAATGACTTGTCAAAGATCATGAGCTGAGAAGTAGTATAATGGGAACTTCAACTCAAATTTATCTTATTCATAATTACAGAGTGCTTTCTGTTATAACAGATACCCTTTTCTCAGAATTTAAAACACAAATAAGTGAAACAATTTCCAATTCACTCTCAAAAAGTCCTCCATGGAAAACAAACCCCAAATTAAATTATTTTGTAGACATGTGGTTATTATTATTGCTAGTGTTGCCATTATTATTGTTGTTGTGGTTGGTAAGTGAATTGTTTTCCATAGAACAAAAATTCTCCTAGATCCTTAATTATGATGGGATGTTGAGGGTCAGTGTGCCAGGAATACCTTATAAGACATTCTCCTTCCCCTCATTCCTCAAAACCCATAAATTATGCTCCTTTTTCACATCTCCCTAGTATCAATCAGTCCCTTGGTTTGGAAACCTCATGCTTTCTTAGGGTGTGATTCTTAAATCTTAGGTGACCTTCCTACTCCTAATCTCCACCCTTCATGCTCTCCTTTGCCTAGGTGCAAAAAGTCCTAGTTATGGCTCTGATTTTTCCATCCTTGAAGTATTTTCTCTTATGCTTTAAAAAATTATGTATACGTCTCTATCCCTAAGGTCACATATATATGTATACATATATACATATGTTTGCTTATATTAAGTATATAATACTCACTACTCAAATGAATTTATAATCTTATCAATGTGAATATTCTCTCTGACACTTATCTATTCTTACTCATTCTATGTGACTTGCCAATGTCTTCCCACAAATTCTCAGCAAGAGGTCTGTCCAACTTGCTGGGGTGGGAGGGTTTCCTTGATTTCTCCTGACATTAAGAAGATAACTATGTGAACAGGCTGCCCAGTACTTATGTCTTGTTCTTGTTATGTGACCAGCCATTCTTCCAACCCTCCATACACTTCATTGATGGCATCCTTTATAGCACTTTTCTTTTGTAATTTCCTGTTTGTAATATGGAATTTGTAACCTACTCAAATCTTCTATGCACTTTTCCTTTGCCTTCTGGGTGGTACGTACTTTTACATCTTTGGAGATCGTCATGTTTCATGTCTTAAAATCATATGACAATGCAGGAAGAGTATTGGTATTTAAAAGATATGCCCTTATTTCAGGGAGAGGTTTAGTATTATTTAAAAAAATCTGAAATTTCTGAACTCAACTCAATAGCTATTTAGTTTAATTGAGAGAGAGAGAGAGAGAGAGGCAGACAGACAGACAGAGGCAGACAAAGACAGAAAGAAATAATAAATATGCATATTTTCAGACTGCCACAGGTGTAGTTGTGCCTAGAGGCAGGGAGGTAGACTAGTCAGTCTCTTAAGCAGGCATCAACAGGGAAGATGATGTTATGTCTGTTTCACCTACTGAATGGAGGATAGTTAGGGAGATATTTTCAAATTTAATCTTATCTTTTCTCTGAAAAGTAGTGGTATAGAATTGAGTCCTGGAATTGAAGTTGGAGAGCCTGTGAGTTCAAATTCCAGTTCCACTACTTACTTAATCAGTGTCACCTTGAGCAAATGTGATGCATTGTTTATGAAAATTTAGAAAGGGCATTGATAGTCATTAAGAGCCATCATATCCTGCAACTTTGCTAAAGTTGTTGATTATTTCTACTAGCTTTTTAGTTGATTCTCTAGGATTTTTTAAGTAGACCATCATATTATCTGCAAAGAGTGATAGCTTAGTCTCCTCCTTGCCTATTTTAATAGCTTCAATTACTTTTTCTTCTCTAATAGCTACTGCTAGTGTTTCTAGTACAATGTTAAATAAAAGAGGTGATAATGGGCATCCTTGTTTCACACCTGATCTTATTGGAAAGGCTTCTAATTTATCCCCATTGCAGATGATGCTTGTTGATGGTTTAAGATATATACTGTTTATTATTTTTAGGAAAGGTCCTTCTATTCCTATACTTTTCAGTGTTTTCAATAGGAATGGATGCTGTATTTTGTCAAAGGCTTTTTCAGCATCTATTGAGATAATCATGTGGTTTTTGTTGGTTTGCTTGTTGATATGGTCAATTATGTGGATGGTTTTCCTAATGTTGAATCATCCTTGCATTCCTGGTATAAATCCCACCTGATCATGATGAATAACCCTTTTGATCACTCGCTGGAGTATTTTTGCTAGTATTCTATTTGAGATTTTTGCATCTATATTCATTAAGGAGATTGATCTGTAATTTTCTTTCTCTGTTTTTGATCTGCCTGGCTTTGGAATCAGTACCATATTTGTGTCATAAAAGGAGTTTGGTAAGACTCCTTCTTTGCTTATTATATTAAATAATTTGTATAGTATTGGGATTAATTATTCTTTGAATGTTTGATAGAATTCACTTGTGAATCTATCAGGCCCTGGTGATTTTTTCTTAGGGAGTTCTTTAATGGTCTGTTCAATTTCTTTTTCTGATATTGGATTATTTAAGCATTCTATTTCTTCTGCTGTTAATCTAGGCAATTTATATTTTTGTAAATATTCATCCATATCACCTAGATTACTAAATTTATTACTATATAATTGGGCAAAATAGTTTTTAATGATTGCCTTTATTTCCTCTTCATTAGAGGTGAGGTCTCCTTTTTCATCTTTGATACTATTAAGAACAAGTTCTACCAGATCATTTCCTTTTTTTTGATAACAATATTAGGCAAGCAGATTAGGGAAATGGGTTGATATGGAATACTTAAATCTTAGCAAAGCACTGTCAAAGTTAGGTAGATTTGCAACTGACAGAATGAATGATCCAATTAGAATAGTCATGGTCCTTGTTGACTTAAATGGAAGCTTCCATCTGAGTGACAGTAACAAATGGTTATTACTCCAAGATAAAAGTAGAGCATGCTTCAGATGTTGGAGGTGTTGTTGGTGTGAGACAATCAAGGATTTGAAGTATTATCCAACTCCACAAATAATATTGATCACATCAAAGGCATTGATGGTAAGTGAAAGAAGAAAATGGAAGAAGAGAACTCCAGAGAACTGACAAACAGTTGCTATAAAGTAGTATAATTAATCTGCAGAAAACTAGCAAAAAACTTCAGAGACTCTTGGCTGCTGAAGAGACTGATAGATGCCCTACTGTGTGGCATAAGACCTATTGAAGTATGAAGTCTGATAAGTCTAGCTTATTTTTTTTAAAGCAACTAATCATTATTAAGAATGGAAGAAAAAACTTGTCATTGGCAAAACAATACAAAGCTTGGAGTACTGAAGATTAGAGAAAACAATTTTCACTTCCTTTTTTTCCTTTTTCACTCAAGGATATACAGAACTGTTGTAATAAGAAATCTAAGTGAGCTTGTAAGATTTGGGCATCATTATCTGACTGTAAAACATCTACCTCAAAAATGTTTTATGGATTTTTTCCTGCTTCCAATGAGCATGGAATCTTGTCTTCATTGGAGGAATTCCTTGTGGTGCTGAGGATTCAAGTCTTGGGAGTCACCTATTCTCATTTCTACCTGTAAAGAACTATTCAAGTACTTCTAGGGGCTTTAGTCTCTGTCTCCATGCTCAGCTGAAAAGACTTTCTTGTACCCTTTCCCAAACATTCCATTATGATATAAACTCCATTGTCAACTCTTGTTAAGGAGAAAGAACACCCAGAACACACACTCGGCAGACATCACAGTCTTTTCTTCCAAGTTATACTGATCTCCTGCCTTCTATATGCCCCTAAAATAGTGGGAAATATAGAGGAAATCTCATGATTTTTATCTATTTTATCAAAGGCACATTATTCCAAGCTCCCGTCATTGAGCTTCCTTGGTTGATTTCCATCCATGGAAGTCTTCACATGGAGGCTAGGATGTTATATAAGGAAGTGATATCTATCTAGAAATGAGTTGACACAGTTGATGGCCAAAATATCTTCATATTCTGAATTTACGTGATTCTTGTGAAAGTAGTCAAGAGAATGGGAGGAGGCAAACTTTGCCAGTTACTATCAATTTGCACAGTCAATTTTGTGTGATTTGGACTTGAAATTTGGCTCTCAGATAGAGTAACTCCCCTCTCTTCCACCAAAATTGTATTTGCTGCACAGAAGTTGCAAAATGGGGAAGAAATGTTAAGGTTATTAAAGGATCTATATTGACATGCCTTATAAAAATAGTTGATAGACTCAACGCTCTTGGGTTCTGGCAGCTACAAAACAAGTCTGGCTGACTTTGAGAAACCCATTTGGGTTAAGGATATTCCCAAACAGCATGACCATTGGTAGTAGAGCTTATGGCATTTTCTGACCAATTCGATTAAAATTGACATCAATTTATTAGTTATCTACTATGTGCAAGAAACTGTTCTGGGAATGAAGAGACAAATATTCTTAAGAGATTTGTGTACTACATATTCTACAGCAGGGGAAAAACACAAAAGTAAATATAATTTGAAATTTGAATGTGATGATATTCACAGCTGGGGAAGTCAAGAAAGGATTCATGGTAGAGATGGTCTCTGAACTGAGTGAGACTCAAAGAAAATCAAGGATTCTGGGAGATTCACATAAGGAGGATTGTTTTTCAGGCAAATATTCAGGGATGAGTGACACAATGTTTAGGAGACTGCTTGCAATCTAATTGTAATGGAATAATGAAAACTTGAAAAATTGTTTGTAGTCACAATATGGAAGTCATTTAAGTAAGGATAAAGAGTTTGTTTACTCTCCTAGGTGCAAAAGATGTCTACTGAAAGTATTTGAGTAGGAGATTTACCCAAGCAGACCCATATCTTTGGGAAATGACTGTGGCCACCATGTGGACAAAGCATTGGAGAACAGAAAGTCTAAAAGCTAGAAGATGAATAATGAGGCTATTATTACAAAATCCAGGCAAGCAGTGGTGAAAGCCTGAACCAGAGCAATGGCTTTATGAGTAGAAATAAGGATGGGACGTCCAGGTTAAGATATTCATCAGAGAGTTGGCAATTCAGGTCTAGAGACATATTGGGGTTATGGAGGAAGATTAGAGAGCCACTTAAATTGGTTTGTTGTGAAGCTTATATAAATAAGTAAAGCACTTAGAACAGTGCCTGGCACATAAAAGGTGCATAATAAATGCTTTTTTCCTTTCTTTCTTCATGACCTGGAGGTCAGATCTCTGCACATAGTACCATGCTGCCTCTCCTGATTCTGTGAACTCTTTAATTGTTTCAATCTAAGTGGTTTTTACAGATTTGAGAAACACCCAGCTTTAATTGTTAAAGCTTGCAATTGTTTATCATCATAATAGTAGCTAACATTTATATAAAAAAGAAATTCTCTTGATTCATCTTCTAAGGAAGGTAGTCCTTAGTTCTCAAATTCCAGAAAGGATAATCCAAAATCTCTATTAATGTAGGTGGAGGTCAGGTGCAAGGATCTGTGAACAAAGTAAGATAAAAGCAAACAAAATCCAAAAGCAAGAGTCAGAGAGGCATGATAATTGAGCCAGAGATTTAGGTGTATAAAATACTCTTGTGAGAATTGAGACAATATTTCCCAGTTTTCTATTTGTACTTAGATTGAGAGTGTGGCATAAGAGAACAAGTGCTGATCTAGCTCTGATTCTTACAAAATGGGAGACAGACTAGTGAGATTGCAGCCTTTAGGAGCAAGCTTGACTTGATGCAATACCCTGCATGGACTCTAGAGCATATCTAGGCACTCTTTGTTTCTCCCTCCCCTCCCCCACCAAGGTCTTCTTCCTATATCTCCTATTTCTAATTCTTTTTCTCCTAAGGAACAGATACAAAAAGAATGGTAGGACCACATGCTTATGGTCTGTTGTTGATTTACATGGGGGAGAGCAGGCCACTGGAATTTGCCACAGGTTCACAGCAGTTATTACCTACTCACTAAAATGCAACCAAAGAAGAAAAAAAGACTGAAATTACCCCTGTGGAGTAACCTATGCAGTTTTAGAATACATTCCCCCTAATCTCCAAAAGAGCTATGTGGGGGTGTTGGACTGCTTTGTTGCATCTTGTTGAGTAATTAGTTGCTAGGTTTTTTTTTTTAGAAGAGGACTTTTTTTCAGTGATAGGAAAAATCATTTGTGATATCTCTCTTTTAAAATTTGCAAAACATATTGACTTTCTTAACAAGAAAGAAAGAAAAGAAGGGCAGAATAGATACACTAAACAAGATAAATTCTTTACTCACAAACCAGTAATTTATACACTTGTATTCATAGCCTGATTCAGAGCCGTGAAAGTCTAATGAAGAATCTTACTTTGGAAGAGAGGTATTGACAGTGCATTCATCAACATGGAATAGTGAATGGTACTATGTAGTTGGTGTTGGGAGAGATTTGGGTTTGAGTTTTGTAGTTAACACGTACTAGCTCAGTGATCATGGGCATGTTTTCCTTTCTGAGCCTCAATTTCCTTCTGTGTAAAATGGGAATGATAATAGCACTAGCTCACAGATTTGTTGTGAGGAATGGATGAGAGAATGCTTGCAAGTGCTTTACCAATATGAAAATGCTATATAAATGTG
This sequence comes from Gracilinanus agilis, assembly GCF_016433145.1. Classification (NCBI taxonomy): domain Eukaryota; kingdom Metazoa; phylum Chordata; class Mammalia; order Didelphimorphia; family Didelphidae; genus Gracilinanus; species Gracilinanus agilis. The sequence goes on along the minus strand of NC_058132.1, from coordinate 412,679,035 downwards.
AGCTATTAGTACTAATCACAAAACTAGATGTAGCATGATCATAAGAAGTGAAAACATAATACTATTAGATCAAAATGATCTTCACCAAAGCTATTTGTAATATGGACCTTGTTCTGAAAAGTTACTTTGGTGCAATTGTGGTTTCTTCCTTTCCAATTATTCAGTAATCCTGTGGCATTATTTGCCCAGATGGTGTCATATCAGAATGCTATTTCTGTTCTCCTTGAGAAAGATGGGCTTGAAAGGTTTCCATACTGGAAGAAACCATAATGATTAAGTACATATAAAAGAAAAACATTATGATGAATAACCAGAGGAAAATCAATGGTTCTCTTTTTGCATTATAAATAATGAAATTTATATAGTCAACAGCTCTTAACCAGATGATGGTTGTGACATTTTGTGGGGAAAAAAACCCCAAAACCAGGCAAAGAAACAAACCCAAACCCAACAAGCAAACCACATCAGAACAAGACCTATTCATTTTTAAAAGAAGAATTAATGATGTGATTAGTATACCCATATTAAACTTGTCTCTAGACAGGTTTCATCTTTTTATTGGGTGATAATAATAAAAAGGAAGTTTTTTTTGTCACACTGTTACTTATTGTTGTTAATGGGGTTTCAGAATAAGATTTTCTTTCTTTTAAAAAATATTTTATTTCTTTCAATCAGCTAAGAATTGTCTTCTAATTATTCATGCAACGCCCAATAAGGACTAAAGAAATACACTCATTATGAATGTTTTAGTCAATCAAAACAAATTTCCACATTGGATATATATATATATATATATATATATATATACACACACACACAATATATCACACACACACAAAGAAGTATTTGTCTCATCCAGCATTTTGATTCCTTCCCCTCTCTATTAGGAAATCAGAGCATCTTTCATCATTAGTCCTTTGGAATCCTGATTGGAATTCCATCATATTTACAACCAATAATTTGTTCATCTATTTCCCTGTTTAGTGATAATCCCTGAGTATCATTCTCTGCCACCTCAAAAAGAGATATAAACATTTTAATACATTTTTAGAGTTTGTTTTGCTTAGGACTAATCCCAGAAGGAGAATGTATTATCCTAGCTAGTAAATCAATGAATATTTAGTAAGCACCTATTATGTGCCAGGAACCATGCTAAATCTTAGGGCTACAAAAAGAGGTAAAACACAGTTCTGCCCTCAGAAAGCTCACAAGAGGGGCAATGAGTAAACAAATATGTACAAACAAGCTATAGACAGGAAACAGTTAAGAGGAGGAAGGTACTAGAAACTGAGAGGTCAGGAAAGGCTTCCAGAGAAAGGCAGGATTTTAGCTGGAATTTAAATGAAAACTGGGAAGCCAGTAAGGTGAAGCTGAGGAGAGAGAGTAGTTCAGACATGGGGGACAGCCAGAGAAAATGCCCAGAGTTGAGCAATAGAGGCCATTGTCTCTGGATGTGGCAAATGTTAGAAGGCAGATTTTAGACGACTGGAAAGTAATTGGGGGGGGTGGTTGGTGCTTAGGCTCTGAAGACCATTAAATAGCAAAGAGAAGATTTTGTATTTGACACTGATGGCAATAAATTGAATAGGGGCTGATATGGTCAGCTTTGGGAAATTCATTTTGGCTACTTAATGGAAGATGAATTGGAGATACTCAAGGCAGACATACTCACCAACAGGGTATTGCAGTAATTAAGGGGTGAGGTGATGAGTGCCTACACTCCAGTGGTGCACAGTTTCTGAGGAAAGAAGGGGTTATATTCAAAAGGTATTGCAAAAATAAAACGAGCAGGTGTTGTCAACAGTTTGGACATGGGGGTGGTGAATGATAGTGGGAGTTAAGTATGACATCTACGATGAAAGCCTGGAAGGATGGTATTAGCCTGGAAGTGGGGAAGGTGTAGGACAAAAAAGTAGTTTGGTTTTGGACATGTTGAGTTTAAGATGTCAACTGGGCATGCAGATTGAGATGTCTGAAAGGCAGTTAAAGATGTAAGATTGAAGGTAAGCAGAAAGATTTGGGTAGGGTAGGTAGTTTTGAAGATTATTGGCGTAGAGATGATAATTAAATCCATGACAGCTAATTAGATTTCTATAATTATTTATTTATTTAGAATATTTTTCCATGGTTACATGATTCATGATTTTCCTCAGCCCTCTTCCCTCCCATCCCATCCTGGAGCTGACAAGCAATTCCACTGGGTTATACACGTATCAGTGTTCAAAACCTATTTCCATATTTAGTTGATTAGATTTCTAAGTGAAATAGTATAGAAACAGAAGAGAAAAGGAACCAGGGCAGAAGGAGCAGTTATATAGGTAGAAGGATAACAAGGAGAGTGTTTTCCCAAAAAGCGAGAGAGGAAAGAATATTTAAGGAGTATTTCTACCTTGCATCTATTGTATCTGCTCTCCACCAAAGGAGCTGCCTCACCGAGGGTAAATTCATCACTGCTAATCATACTACCAAGCTGCTAACTCAAATCTTGATTGACCCCACCTCCTTTGGCTTCCTCTCCCCTCTGACTGATTGGAAGGCAGAGTATTAAATGTTTTCCATTAAAAAGGGCAGAAACTGGGTTCTCAGCTCACTTTACTGCCTCGTTTCAACTCTAACTGGGATGTAGTAGGCACTTAAACATTTATTGGATAGGAATGGATTGAAAGGAAGGGAAGATGGTCAGTAGCATCAAAGGTTGTAGAGAGATAGAAGAGAATGAAGACTGAGAATAAGAGATCATTAGCATCTTTGGAGGGAGCAGTTTCAGTGGAATAATCAGGTTGAAAGCTGGATTATAAGGGATTAAAAAGAGAGTGAGGGGGAGGGAAAATGGAAGCACTTATAGACTGCCTTTTAAAGGAATTTTACCACAAAGGGCAAAAGGGATATAGGACAACAGTGAGGAGGGAAAGATAAAGTGAAGGTTTTTTGAGGAGACCTAGGCATATTTTAGGCAGAAGGGAAGGAGCCAGTAGACAGGAAAAGATTGAAAATAAGGGATAAAATGGGGATGACAGAAGGGGGAGTCTTTTGGTAGAGACAAGATGAAATGGGATCACTTATGAAGGAAATAAAAGTACTGGGCCAGCATCCTGAGCCAAGGATCCAATTTTTGTTTTATGGGCATAAAACATAGAAGTCAGAAGTCTGCAGCCACACTCATTCTGTGGCCAGAGACAATCTGATATCCAGACATCCAGGGTTATATGGGTTTTGGACAATTGTTTAATAGAAGTAATTAACAGGGAAAATATGCAGAACATGTTCCTAAAGTGGGTTTGGGAACATTTTGCTGAAATGGTTAATAAATTTCAGTAAAGGGATTATGACCAGGCCAACTCCTTTCTTCTTTCCCTTCTAGGGTCACTTGGTTACAACGCTACTAGAGTAGGGGACCAATTTCCTCTTGTCACATCCTCTAGAGTGTATGGCAAAGAGAAAAAAAGGAGAAGTGTGCAAGCACTTTCATCATTGCAGTCTCTTAAAATTATCCCTCCTTTACTTTTTCAAGTGTAAGAAGAAATCTAATTAAGTAGATTTTAATCATTTAAAGGATTCTTCTAGAACAATTTGATAAGCTGTAACTGGATATCCTGGTATGGATTTGGTGTTGCCCAAGTATGAACTTTTTTAGCACTATGTACAGCCTCTCCTTGGGCCCTGCAGAGCTCAGCTTGTGGCCTGATCTTAACCTGGCCTCTTTAGCAGGGTCTGCAAACTTCCCTCTCTGGCTCCTTATGCTCAGCTGAGTTGGACAAATGACTTGCTGAGACTTTTTCTGGATTTCCCTGATATGGCTTTCAATCAATCTCATGCGTTTTCTAGATCTGTTCAGAGGAGCAGGTCGAGAAGAGTCCCTAACAATATCTGTTACTTTACCTGCCACTAAATAGGGCTTTCTAGGTAGAATCAGAATTGTATGATTGAAAAGGGACTTAAAGGTCATTCATTGAATGCCAGTATTAGTTTTTATAATAGTCCTGATAAATTATCATCCGACCACTGTTTGAACAGTTTTTTTTTCAGAGAAGCTCATTACTACACAAAATCAACTTCCTTCCTTCCTCAATTTTCCTTCCTTCGTTCCTTCCTTCTTTCCTTCCTTCCTTCCAAGTACTGGTTCCAAGGTGGAAGAGTGGTAAGGGGTGTCTGAGGTCGTATTTGATCCCAGTACCTTCTGTCTCCAGGTCTGGCTCTCAATCCACTGAGCTACCTAACTGCCCCCAAACCATCCTTTTTCTGAACAGTTCTAATTGGTAGAAAGTTGAGAAAGGTGTTTTGCTTATGCTAAGGAAGATGTTTTGCTTAATAAATGATTGTTGAATAAATAAATGAATTACAGGCTACCTCCCAATAGCTTATATTCATTGATTCTGTTTTCTGTAGCAGTAAAGAATAGCTCAGTTTTTATTCAGATGATATTGTAATTTAGCATTTTCTCTGAAACCTAAGAGAATTGCTTTGTCACTTAAAGGTTAAGTAAATTACCCAGGGGCTGAAGTTTTGTATGTACTAAAAGCAAGACTTTAACATAAGTCTTCCTAGTTACAAGGTCAGTTCTTTATCTACTGCATCATGCTGTGTCTATTAAGCCAATAGATCTCCTAATATCTGAAATCCCCTAACTGTTGTAAACTGAACTCTCATTTTCTTATTAAAGATCTCTAATTCTTTCAATTATTTCTTATAGGATGTGGTTTCTTTATTTTTCACTAATCACCCTAGTTTAGATAAGTTCCCACTTGTTATTGTTCCATTTAAAATTTGATGTACAAAATTGAACGTTCCAATTCTTCAGATGTGGTTTGACCAGCAAGCAGAATAATGGTAGAACTGTTTCTGTAAGGAGTCTATGTATTTTTTTATTCATCGCTTTATCTTGATGCTTTGGGGCTCCTTGGGCTACTGGTCTGATAATTAGAGGCTAGAAGGACTTTCTTTTTGTACAGAATTCTTTGCAGACCCAGGAAAGCCTCAAAGTTGAAATGAACAGAAAGAGGAAGAAAAGAGAGAAAGAAAAGAAAGAGACGATGTATGTCATGGATAGGAATGCTCCATGAATTTTAAGTTATTGACTGACTTTTTGTAGGGAGTAATTTCTCACATTTGTAAGGCACAGAGCAACTAGATGGAGCTTTGTTCTTCTCTTGCTAGCTGCTTAAGCCTCTGCCACTCAGTACTGTCTGGACAAAGGCAAAGTATCAATTGCAAGTAGTAGTAGCTTTCTAGATCCCAAAGGACAGCTCTTTTTATGGAGGTGGGGAAATTGTCAACACAATGTTTTATTTTCTACTGATTGACTTGGAGCTAGAATCTCTAGACTCACAATATTCTGTTCCTTGGAGGGTGGGTTTACTTAGACCAGTGATTCCCAAAGTGGGCGCCACCGCCCCCTGGTGGGTGCTGTAGCAATCCAGGGAGGGTGGTGATGGCCACAGGTGCATTTATCTTTCCTATTAATTGCTATTAAAATTAAAAAAATTAATTTCCAGGGGCGCTAAGTAATATTTTTCTGGAAAGGGGGCGATAGACCAAAAAAGTTTGGGAGCCACTGACTTAGACTGTCAATGTTGGTAGTCTTTGTGGATGATATATTTCCTTGGTATTTCTATACTTTTACTCATTGAGCTGCTTTCTTTCCTATCCAAAGAGGTCGATTTGATTTGTAAAGGAAATTTTGGATTTAAAATTACATAAAGAGTGGGATGGGATAAAAAATTAGCCTGAGAGTATCTTTAATCTAGAAACCTCACTAGAGCTCTTAGGAAATAAGTGAAACATCTCTTTGCATCCATGTCATATTTATTGAAACTCAATTCTAGGGCAGCTATGTAGCATAGTGGATAGAATACCAGGCCTGGAATCTGGAGGACCTACTTCAAATCTAGCCTCAGACATTTCCTAGCTGTGTGACCCTGGGTGATCCACTTAACCTTAATTGTCCTGCCTTTACTTCTCTTCTCTCTTAGAATTGATACTTAGAAGAAGAGAAACTCAATTCTAGGATAATTTTTTTGGGGAAGTTTTGCAGAATTTGTGTGTGAATCTGTGTTTATGTGTATGTGCTTGTTTAAGAATTGTGTCAAGGGGGGCAGCTGGGTAGCTCAGTGGAGTGAGAGTCAGGCCTAGGGATGGGAGGTCCTAGGTTCAAATCCGGCCTCAGACACTTCCCAGCTGTGTGACCTTGGGCAAGTCACTTGACCCCCATTGCCTACCCTTACCACTCTTCCACCTATAAAGTCAATACACAGAAGTTAAGGGTTTAAAATGAAAAAAAAAAAGAATTATGTCAACCTGATATTTCCTGTTGATATTGAGGACCCAATGAAGCTTAAAATTTTTTGCTGTTTTCCATTGAAATTCGTTCTGGAGCAGATGGTTATTGTTTTTATTATATGCCTAAACCCAATGCTTGCAAAGTGCTAGCTTGGTATGCCTTTTACCTGATGTCCTATTGCATCGTTGTATGATTAAGTGTTGACATTGATGCATTATGGTATATCAAGGCATTGCTGTGTTGACATTATTGAATTGTTATGTGATTAAGTAATGACATAATTACACTGGTGTGTGATTAAGTATTAACACTGAAGCATTGCTATGTGATTAAGTATTGACATTATTGAATTACTATGAGATTAAATATTGGCATTGTCATGGCTACAATTGAGGTTAAAACAACACCATGGCTTTCTAGTCTTTGGGAAAGTGGTGGGAAGGGGCAGGATTGTATCCTTATTGAGGACTTTTAGTTTTAGGGAATATTTGTTGACTATGAGAAGAAGTTATTGAAAGGCACCTTACCTTGTACAATGGACAATTTTGGAATATCTCGGGTACTGTGTCTACATTGTACAAGTATGGAAATGAAACACTCTCTGTATCTATGTACAAGGTCCTCCTCTCTTTCTTGGCTCACTCCATCAACCTCAATCTACACTAGCAGACTGGGTCCTCAGGGTAGTGTTGTTGCCACTCTCAAGACTCTAGAGGTAAGCAACCATTGTGTCTCCTCCTATTGGGTCCCCACCAGTGTGCTCATGATGCAATGAAATTTTAATAAAGGAATTTACAAAAAGGTCAAACAGAAACAATAATAACATAACATTCCTCCTATAAACCTGGGGTACACTCTCTTCCAACTATATAAATAATATAGAGACAGAGTGGGCAAAAATAGCAGGTATTTAGAGTGAAACAAAAATATAAGGAACATGTGTCCAAGAGAACTCAGATTCTGGAACAGTGTGGGCTTTGACATTTTTCTTTCTCAGTGTTTCTGATGGATTTTGCTAATTGCTATTGCTAATCAGTATACTCTGTTGTAAGAGTAGGCTGCTCTGTTTCTAGGCCAGACTATTTTGCAGTTGGGATAGTGCTCCCCTATTTCAGGAAGGAGCAGAATTTGAGAAACTTCTCCAGTTCTGTTCCCTTGGCTAGATTTGGGGGTGAGGAGGTGCTGCATGGTATATTTCTATCTCTAGTAGGTAGAAGCATAGAGATGTCAAAATTTTTTTTCCTATTCAGTCACTTACATTTTTATCCTAGGTGCACTAATATTGTCTGTGCAGACTGAGCTTTTTGGTTTTGAGCAATCAAAGTTATCTATCTCTTGTTTGGTTACAGATGCATCTCTTACTCATAGCTATGAGACATTTCTCTTTCTCTTCTAATTTTTGTATTGTATGGTATTTTATATAAAGGTGACATGTCTCTTTAGAATGTGTGGTGGAGTATGGTATGAGGTGTTGATCTAAGCCTAATTTCTGCCAAATTGCTTTCCAGTTTTTCCAGTAGTTTTTTATTGAATAAGGACTTTCCCCCTAGGTAACTTAAGTTTTTCACTGTATCAAACATCAGATTATTGAATTCTCTTATTTCTTAATCTCCCTTTGTTCTATGCTTTATTCTAGCAAATCTTGTTCTTGCCATCTTATTATATTATTTTGAACATAAAATTTTATTCCTCTTACCTCTAAGTTCCTCATTTTTTAAAAAAACCAAATATTTCCTAATATTTACCTTATATTCCTTATGGGGTTATTTTGAGTATGAAATAAGGTAATATATGTAAATCACCAATAATGAGAAAGGTCTACTATTATTATATATTGTTACTATCCATTTTGTTCTCTTTTTTTTGATGGGGTTTAGGTAGAAATGTCATGAGAAAAGTATTCTGCTAGTATTCTTTTATATTTATAATGATTGATGTTCTCACCTGTAGCATGAGGGTATTGCAAAGCTTGAGAGAAAGCAGAATAGGCATATCTAGTTTTTCCTCTTCATACCTTTCTCCAAGAGAGAATTAATTTCTGCCAGGAGGGAAAGCAGAAGGTTGATGCTAATAGAAATCTGGCATTAAAGCATTAAAGAGAGCATTAAAGGAGAAAATACACGATCTCTTCCAAGAAGAAACTCCTTAAAATTTATAGTGCTGCAGTCTAGGGATATGTACATGTTAGCTTCTTCTCAGGGTCTTTTCCTTTAACAATTTGATGCTGGGTTGGCATTATTCATATTTTCTCTCAAAGCCAGAAGTCAAAAGGGCTTAATGTGGTTGTTGAGCTTCAAGAAGAAAGCCTGAAGAGGCTGAAGAAACAAAAAAGTCTTGAAGAAACTGGCCTTTCCTCTCTTGTATTCATGCCAATTTCCCCTACCTCAAATGCAAGTGTAAGGTATTGATCTCTATTAATGAGAAGAAAGTTTCAAACAAATGAGTTTTGGGACTCCATTAATGTTTTTTTTATTATTCTGTACACTATGATAACTGCTTTTAATAACTGAATTCAATTTTTAAAATTTGAGGTCACGTTTAGTCTTATGAAAATAATCGTCTGGGCAACTCCAGTAGCAGACAGGATGACATATAATTATTTTTATTTCCTTTACTATAGTTATTTTTATTTTCTTTATTAGGTCTTTATATTTTAAAAGTTGTTCATTCCATATATTTTGAACATTATGAAGGTCTGTATAGCAATAACTATTAAAATGTTTTTATATTTTTACAGATCAGTATTTTGCTCAGGTGAATGTGGGCAGCAGTTTTCTCTATGATAATTCTGTGGATCCTTTATTTGTTGAATTCTAACGGATATTTTTAGTTTTAAATTGGCCAAATGATAGTTTGTGAAAGATAGTGACATTCTGTTGGATAATTCCAGCCACCAGATTGGGTCTTGTTTGATATAGGTAAGAAGCTAGATTTGTGGAATCTATAGCAATTTCTGTAATTTCTTTACATAATCTGTTCTTTAAGTACAACTCTATTATAATTTCTGGTATAATTATTTTATAATTTATAGATTTTATTATTGTTGTTTGATACAACCCTTTCTTTTATTATATTGGACTTCTTTTGGAGTTTTCTGCATGCTATATTTTCATAGGTCCTTTCCCCCCTCTAATTTCCTTGTTTTTCAAACCTCTGTTGTCTAAATTAAAATTTTTAGTTGATGTCAAATTTTCAAATTGTTCATTTTGTTCTTTGAACTATTTTGTATCTCGTTAATTTTGTGACCCTTGACTTGGTTTCTAATTGTTCGCTAAAGGAATCTAGGATTTCTGGTAATATTTGGTTTTTAAAAATTCATTTGTGCATGCTTCTCTTTTTATCTTAAATTGGACAATATGGAAATTCCAGTGTTCCACTCTGTGTACCAGTCAGACATTGAGATAATCCATTAATGCCTTTTGCCAAGGTGGCCTTGAGAGTACTCTTGGACTGTATCACTCTTATGATCCTTACCATTGCCATGGCTAGAGCAGAGTCCGATATGTGTAGTCCTTAGATGTTTTAAATTTTATTTACAAAATATTTTAAGGGGGACAGATGAAAGAGTGAAGAAAAGGGGACTAAGGAGAGATATGAGGAGAAGGAGAAGGAGAAGGAGAACATTTGTTATTGTTCAGTCATTTAGTCATGTTTGGCTTTTTGTGACCCCATGGACCATACTTCCATGGAATTTTTTTGGCAAAGATTCTGAAGTGGTTTGCCATTTCTTTCTCCAGTGCATTAAAGCAAACAGAGAGTCACACAACTAGTAAGGGTCTGAAGCTGGATTTGAATTCATGTCTTCTTGACTCTAAACCATCTAGCTTCCTTAGGGGGAAGAAAGGAGAACTTTTAAAAATTAAAATATTTTTGGGTTAAGATTTTTGCTATTTGGGGATATAAGCATTTAACAAGGGACTTGGTGATTAGAACTCTTATTATAACTTTAATAGAGATGAACTTAAAGGACATCTTTATAATTCAAATACAAAGCAGCAAAAAATTACACCAACCAAAAATAATCATAGGAGAATAATTGATTCATGATCAATTAATTTAGTTAGCTAAACCCAGTTTTTAGAAATGAGTATTTACTAAGGTAATATAGTGATGCTGAACATTTCCCAAAAGTCCATGATATATTCTATCACCAGTATGTATTGATCTCAGGGGAAAATCTTAGAGAGTTCATGTGACAAAGGGGTCACTCATAACTCTTGGTTAATGGAAGTCCTTTTCTCTTCTTCATGAGATTTTCAAGAAGTTTTCCTTAGATGATAGGCTTTTTGCTGAGTTCTTGTTGGAGATTAGATAAAGCATTTATTAAGCACTTACTGTTTTCTAGGTACAGCACTATGGTAAGCACAGGGAATACAAATACAAGCACAAAAGTAGTCTCTGCCCTTTCAGAAGCTTACATTTTAATGTAATACATTTTTAATGTTTTACATTTAAAAAAAAGATATAATTGTATGTAAATGGGAGCTGGAATGTGGTTTGGAGTGGTGGAAGATTCCCAGGCAGAGAAGTAGTCTGGAGAGTCACAGATTGAGCTGGGCTAGAAGTGAGCATCGCTGATTGGATACTTCCTTAAATAAAATTAAAAAAAAATGGGAAAAGAAATCACAAATGAGAGGAAGAAACTGGAAGGGTGGTGGAACCATGGGCTTGCGTTCACCATATCTTTGGCTCCCAACACAGATACTATCATCAGATGATCTGGGGTTATTTCTTGGACAGGTCAATATTCTCTGGAGCTTTTGAAGTCTGCAATGCCTCTTTCTCTTCCCCCCCCCCCCCCCCCATCTCACTCCTTCCTTGAGGAAGCTAGGTGGTACACAATGTACAAAACATTGGATTCCGAGTCAGGAAGACTTGAGTTCAAATACAACCTAAGACATTTACTAGCCCTGGGTAAGTCACTTAACCTGGTCACTTCAGTTTCCTTAATTATAAAATGGGGACAATGATAGCACCTACATTGTAGGGTTATTGTGAGGATCAAATGAGATATATTTGTAAAGCACAGTATTTGGCACATAGTAGGTATTATATAAATGTTCATTCCTTTCTCTCTTTCCCCCCTCTTCCTCATCCTCTTCCTCCTCCCTATCCTTTTCTCCTTCTTTTCACTCTCATCAAGTGGTTCTTACTAAGGGGTTTTACTAGATCACTACCTTCGCTTCACTCTCTGGAATACTGCTGGTTCTAAAGCAGCTTAATATTTTATAGATGACCCTGACCCCGAGGGTGTGATCATATTTCCTCAGCCATTGTAAACACTGTTTCTTTGCAACTTCATTGCAGTTCCAAGGACTTTTTATTCTTGGTCTAAAGCCTATGATTGATTGATTGAAACTAAAGCTTATTATTGAGATTGATTGATTGTTTCCAGCTAGTTAGAGAATCGGGACATCTTATCACTTATTTTAAGTGAGGTGGGAAGACTTGATTGATCTACTCAATCAATTCCACAATTAGGTTGCACTTCTGGAGTTTGTGTTAAGCATGAATTTTTAATGCTTTCAGGTTCTTTTCCTTTTTCCCCTTTAAGCCTTAAGTAACTTCTAAATTCGTATACTTTTTTCATTTGATTCGGGTTTAGGAATGGTTTAAAAAATTACAATTGTTCTGTATTGCAATATATTGTTGGGCAGTTGGTGGGAACTTGATAAAGTTGATAAAAAACGGCTTAAACTTGTCTATGACTGATAAGATCCATTTCCAATTTTTTTTAATGATATATTAGGGGTGAATAATTAAAATAGGAATTTCTTTAGTTGATTGCATGTACACTCATGATTTCCCTGCTTTAATGGTTGATGCCATCTTTTCTGAAGCACTTCTGTTAGGTGGAGTAGATGTTTTAATTTCTGATTTGTTCTTATTTCTTTTGCCTTGTGGTAGTAGAGCACAGAGAAACACTATTCATTCCTCTTTTAATGTTGGTCCTTGAGTGAAGAAACTATTTTTACTTTTTCTTAGTTTCCTTAGTACTTAGCACTGTGACTGACACATGATACTTACTTATTAAAAACTTGTGGATTGATTGCTCAACTAGCTTATAGGTAACTTTAATTCAGAAAAAAGATTCATGTTGAAATTTAGTGGATATTCATTTTGTAATATGACTCAGAACTGTATATATATGGTGTAACTGTGTTTTCTGTCTCTTGTTTGGGACACCTTTGGAAATATAGATAATCAAAAGGAAAGAAACCCATTCAAAGATAATCAATTCATGTTCTCAAAGACAGTTGTGATACCTGGCAAATTATAACATTATAATTAAACAAATACTACATTTCACAATTTTGAATTTGCCCTGTCTCAGTATTAAAATAAAACCCTGCTTGGCTATTGGTTTTCCACATTAGAAAGAGAAGAATATATATAATAATAAAATATTATCTGGGGGTAATTTGTATTTAGAAAGCCTTGCAAGCAATTTGCCTTAAAGTCTGAAATTTTTTCATTGTTTCTCTTGTTCCAGTTCTTCACTCTTATTGTTCAGATACCAAATATAAGATATGCTTTGGATAATAAGCTTTGAATTCATACTATGAGACATAGGATTATTTCCTGAAAGATGTTTTTTTTTATGAAGGATTGAATTTGAGATAAGAAAAACTAAATTTGTAGGACAGTTAAATCAAGTTACAGTAGTACACATACTAAAAGGATCTTTGCCTTAAAGAAGGATTTAGTTCAAATTTTCTTAATAGCAGCTGCCTTGATTTATTTAAATTATATTTTGATCCATAGACACACAAATGGATTGGAATGCAACTTTTCACAAACACAGTATATTGGGTAAATCAAGATATAGCCCTTTAAAAAAATTCAAAAACCAGGAAGTCCTCAAATTCAGTATATACATTCGTATTATGCATTTGTACTAGTCAATTTTAACCATTGTAGCTCCCTTTTTCCTTCTGTCTTTTTTCTCTTATTATAGTGCAAGTTATAACAACTTAAATATCTACTTCTAGAAATACTTAGAGGTGGAGTCCCTTTGCAAAGATTTACATTTAAAAAAAGACTTAAGGTTCTTTGGCAATATTTTTACATATTCATTACAGTATAGGACCTAAAGCTCCTTAAAACACCCTATGGCAAAGTGTTAGCATGATTTTAAAAAGGAAATGAAAAAATATCTATGTAAAGGGTGGGTAAACCAGTATTGCAAATGATGTATGAGAAAGCATAGATGATATGAAGGAGATAGGAAGGGCAGTTTCAGTTATGCAGACTACAGATTTTCATCAGGAGCCTGGCCCTTCCCTCACTCAGCTTACATTTGCCTCAAGAGCTTATTTTTATAATATTATGTGTATGTATATAAAATTGTGATTGTGCTTATAGGCTTTCTTCTTTATGTGGAGTGTCACAGTTACCTAGGAGTGTGCTCACAGTAGTTTTCTTGCTTATGAGACTTCCAAAAGGAATGGGTGTCCACTCCTCTCCCCTTAGTTCATGCAGAAGCAAAGATATATTTTCCATGTCTTTAAAAGGACTACAATTGGGGGTAGCTGGATAGCTTAGTGGATTAAGAGCCAAGTATAGAGATGGGAGGTCCTAGGTCAAATCTGGCCTCAGACACTTCCCAGCTGTGTGACCTTGGGCAAGTCACTTGACTCCCATTGCCTACCCTTACCATTTTTCTGCCTTGGAGCCAAAGACGGAAGGTAAGGGTTTTAAAAAAAAGACTACAACTATCCCTAACATCTCTGCCTAAGCCAACCAGACAAGATTTTTCAGTTGTCCAATTTTTATCATATACAGGGAAATAAAGTGATAGTAATAAAACTATAATAAGACAAGAGTTGCAGACGTGCTAATGACTAGAGGAAGGATCAGCTTCTCACTTTCATCCTTAACCTTCCTTTCTGGAAGGGAGGAGGGTATGAAGTGAGATAAATTGGGTAGTTAAGGGGAACCACTCCTTTACTTGGTGTGGAGACAAGGAAGTAGAAGTGTCCCAGTTCGGCATCTTTCTCTCAGCTCTTGGCAATCTCTCCACAAAATTTAGGTGCTCTCTTTCATGCTATTTCTTTTGTCAAAGTTATTATTGGGGATACTTACCTGGCAGGGGTGAATCCACGATCAAAGTTATTATTGGAAATATAGCGACCAACTTATGCTTATCATAAAACTACCTATCTTACTAAAACCTTTTCTAAAGCAGATCCATTATCTTTCAACATAAAGGGAATTTATGAGATCCATTCTCTTCTCTTTTTTAAGGAGAACTCTCTGTAGATAATAATAATGATAACATGTTACAAATATTCTTTCATTTTATTCTTACAACAATCTGGGCAAGTAGTTATTATTATTCCTATTTAACAAATGAGGAAATCGAGGAAGAGGAGGTTGTCCCCGGGATTCATGTCCAGAGTCACAGAGCTAAGTGTTTTAATCTAAATTTGAACTCAGGTCTTCCTGGCTTCAATCCATATCACCACCTCGCTGCTTATATTTTCCCATAATGATCCACTTTCTTGGGTGGTTTTTTAGAAATATCAACAGCCTCTTTCCTCTTTCTGATTCTCTCTGGGAAGGCTTAGCTACTAATCTTCCATGTGTTTTATGATTCATTGGTATTTTTTTACCTCCCTCTCTGCCTTCCTTCCTTCCTTCCTTCCTTCCTTCCTTCCTTCCTTCCTTCCTTCCTTCCTTCCTTCCTTCCTTCTTTCCTTTTTTAAACTTGCCACAGAATACTTTTTAGTAACTTTAAAAAATATTGGACACTGTACGTAGTATGCTTCGATTGTCAGGACAGCAGTACAAGCTCTAATATTTTCATAGACATTTAGCATGACTTGAGTGTTTTCATATGCCTAATTTCTTTTACATATCACATCATTGGCATTATTTGTAATCATCATGGATGGAGAGTTTAGGATGGCTATATGCTTCGTAAGAGTATCCTGAGCAGTCATTGGAGAAAAGTATCTCCATTTTGTAAGGTGCAAGGTTTCTTTGCAATAAAGAAACCATTTTTGGGTTGTTGTTAATTCCTGAAAAATTCCTGTTCAAAGAACACATCTATTCAAGGTCATTCTGACCTCAGATCATTTACTGTGGGAGTGGAATAACTGAAAGATGATGCAAGATATATTTGCCTTCAGGTGCAGTTCAGGAATGACATTTCAGAGATCCATACTATTAGCCTGGAATTTAGAATTTGTTCTTTCTCAGTGGTGCAAAACTCAAGTTAAAAAGTTTTTTTGAATTATCACAGAATTTTAAAAATGAACTGTATATGGTGATGTCCCTATTTTACAGAGAGAAAAATAGAGGGATGAAGAAGTTCATTGAGGAGTAGTCTCCAGGAAGAAATCTCAAATGAGGTTCAACATTTTGTTCTATAGAAAATAAGAGATAATGACTGTGGGAAAACTGGTACTTTTCAATATAGTAGTTTAAAAGTCTATCAGAGATAGTTTATTGAGTGTGTAATTTGCAAGCTTTACACATAATAATTGAAATTCTCCCCAGGCAAAGGTTTCATGTGTTTTAGAGTATTTAGAAAGAAACATTTCAGCAGTAAATCAAAGACAAAATTCACGTTATAGTTTTTCATATTCATCAAATGAAATAATAATGATATTAATGTTGAAATGTTCCCCCTTGCAGATAATCTCTCTCTGGAAAACCAAGGTCTGTTCTAAGGTATGACCAAAACTAAAGATCATCTCCTTTAGTTAAAAGGAACATTTCCTCAATATAATCTTTCAACAAATCCTGGTCTCTCCTTAAACTTTATTATTTTCTAAAAGGAAGATTGATTAGACTTTTGATAAGAATGAAAAAAAAAGATTTCAGTGAAAGGCATTATTCTCTGGGATTGTGATTAAGTACAGAGAAAGTTTTGGGACCAAGGTCTTTAAGGAAACTAAATTAATATTATATTATTGATATCTAAAGCAGGAAGTATTGTTGTTTATGTGTTTCAGTAGTGCCTGACTCTGTGATCTTTTTTTGGGGGGGAAGGATTTTCTTGGCAAAGATACTGGAGTGGTTTGCCATTTCCATCTCTAGTTCATTTTTCAGGTGAGGAGACTGAGGCAAACCAGTGACTTGTCCAGTTCATACAGCTAGTAGATATCTGAGGCCAGATTTGAATTCTGGTCTTCCTGACTCTAGGTCTGGAACTTCATAATGTAGAAAGGAATGGGGAGCTATCTGAATCATTTTTCTTTTGCTCAGATCTCTAATGGAACCTTCTTTCCTTTATCCTTTAGGTAGTGAATCTTCCTTCATATTTCACTGAAAAAAATGAGGCTATTCAATAAGAGTTCTCTCTTCTCCTTTCATATCTCCTATCCATTGTCTCCCCACACCCTCTCCTTTCTCTGTGTCTTCTCTGAAGAGGTGGCCCTTCTAGCCAAGACAAACCTGTCTACAATTCACTCTTGATCCTATTCTATCCCGTTTTCTTTCACAGATTGCTTTCCCTGCCATCATCCCCATTCTTTCACTATTGTTAGTCTATTGACTGCTTCCCATTGCCTACAGACATACTTATGGCTCCTTTATCCCTAAAAAACAAACAGAAAATGTCCTTTGATGTCTGTTAGATGTTGATCTAGAATCAGTGCCCCCAAGGTTTTTCTTTATCTTCTGTTTTGGAATCAATATTTAGTATGTATTCTAAGGCAGAAGGTAAGGATTTAAAAAACAACAATTAGCTAGGTGGCTCAGTGGATAAAGCTAGGCCTAGAAATGGTAGGTCCTAGGTTCATATATGGCCTTAGATGCTTCCTTAGCTGTGTGATCCTGGTCAAGTCAATTAACTCTTTTTTTTTTTTTTTAAACCCTTGTACTTCGGTGTATTGTCTCATAGGTGAAAGATTGGTAAGGGTGGGCAATGGGGGTCAAGTGACTTGCCCAGGGTCACACAGCTGGGAAGTGTCTGAGGCCAGATTTGAACCTAGGACCTCCTGTCTCTAGGCCTGACTCTCACTCCACTGAGCTACCCAGCTGCCCCCAAGTCAATTAACTCTTAATTGCTTAGTCCTTACCACTTTTCTGCATTGTAGCTAATACTTAGTATTCATTCTAAGATAGACAGTAAGGGTTAAAAAAAGCTAAATGGAACCTGGGCACTAGTCACTAGGGTTAATAGTGAGGAAAATATAGTCAGTGGGGCTTGAGAGAAGAGATACCCCTAAAACCCTCAAGAGTATTCTAGAATCCTGGGAATTATGGCTGGTTTGGTTCCAGGAGAGTGAAGCCAGAGCACTCACTACATGTTCATAATTGCCTTTTGTCTCTTCCATTATAATGTGAGTTCATCAAAGACTGGGATCATGTTTTTGACTTTTCTTCTGTTCCTGGCACTTAGCTGAATGCCTGGCCTTTAAAATTTTTTTTTTAAATTTTCTTTTTTTTCAAAGATATTTTATTTTTCTTATTATATATAATCACCTTCCTTTTAAGGTTGTTATGAAAATCAAGAAGACCTACATAAGCATTGCCAACTTAAAGTGCTAGAGAAATGTTAGAAAAGAACCAGTTAAGATGCTTGATTTTTATCTAAATTATAACTGAATATAAAGATTACAAATGATTATCTGGATTTTTATTTGTTGAATATTTTTCTAGGTTTCTTTTTATTTCTTTTTTTAGATTTCTTTCCTTTTAAAAATTAAATTTTCATCTAAAAATGTTCTTTTGATCAGAAAATGGCAGTAAGTGCTATCTTAAGTAGTAAAGATTGACTTTACCCTTTGTTTATTATTGTGCTCGTGCTGAATGACTCAATTCTTCAATAAGCTACCTGGGGTTATGTACTGTTCCCTCAGCAAAGGATGGAACAAACAATGATTTCCCTTTAGTGTATGCTGTACTTTGACCCACAAAATGGAATGAAGATTTGGTAGTTATATCTGAAGATCTCCCAAATAACTAAACAGTATTTTCCAGCTATTCCCCCCCCCCCCAAAAAAAAAAGAGTTTATATAGTTTTCTTTTCTCTTTCCTCCAAAGGGTAACTTCTGCTTAAAAGTATGGATTCAGGTGAGTCCAAGTTGTTTTATAATCAACAAGAAGATAATTTAGTTCAACACAACATTTATGGACAGGAATGATGCCCTCTAATTTAGAAGCTTTCCAATGTAGCCTAGGAACAAAGGTGACTTCTAGTTCTCTGACTATTATTCTTCAGCTCTTGGTGTTGGTAATTAGGTCACTATCCAGGCTATTATCTTTACACATAAAGCCCTGACACTTTGTCCATACTAGAGTCTTTTGGAAAGAATTTGTTTTAAATGAAATCCTATTGGTCCACCAAAGGTCCTACTCAGATAAAGTGAAAGGCTTATGTGGAAGGAATTTAAGTGACTTTCTTTTCTCCCTTTTGTTTTCTGATTTAACTGGCTATTAATGTGGTTTGGGGCCAGAGTACAGACACAGAGAACAAATCTAGTGACTTGCTAATTGTAGAGGGCATTGTTTTGATGACTAGTTTTTCAAATATTGCCTAGAGTACTGGACTTGGGTTCAGATCCTTCCTCCGACTGACTAGTTATGTGAACATGTACAAATCATATGACCTCTCTGTTTTATTCATCTGCAAAACAAGGAAAACAAAGCCTGTAATATCTGCCCTGTTAAAATTAAATGAAATAATCTTTGTAAAGTGCATTGTAAATTTTAAAGCACCATATAATTGAATGAGTGAACGAATGAATGAAAAAGCATTTACTAAGTGTTTACTCTGTGCAAGGCAGTGGGAATATAAAATAAAAGTAGCTCTTATTCTTATGGGGAAGACTATGAATAGAAGCTTTTAGCTACAAATTTGATGGAAAGATCCTGTGGACCAAAGGGTTCAGGAAAAAAGCAGATGATAACCCCTCATTTTTAATGCCGTTTCCACTGAAGAAATCACATCCATTTGTGTTGAGCTCTTTGCTGGTGTGAGAGATTTCAGTGGTAAGAATTTTCTTTTTTGGGTGGGTGTTCAGTAACTTTAGCTGCAGAATCCCCAGCAGCTGTGGTTGTCAGGCTGCATGTCCACGGGGATTGCTTCCCCTGATGAAGGCTATGAGGGATGTGCTAGAAGCAGGACCAGTGGTCACTGAGACATTGCCATTCCCCAGACTCTTGGGCTTATCTGCACATCTGTGGTAATTTGTCAGTTCAGAAGACCTGGGTTAGTTTATGTCCCTGGGCAATTGACCTTACTTCTTAGTGTTGTGGGCAACTCTAAGATTACAAAGTGCAGGATATTTGTTCCTTTGCCATATAGTAGAGGACAGTTTTCTGCCACAATCTGGCTCTTTATAGTTTTCTTATATTTTATTCACCTATGTGCCACTGTGATCCAGTGGCAATGGCCTTCTCACCCACATCCAACACTCCAACTCCTGACTTTGTACTTTTTCCTTGGTTTCACTTCATACCTGTAATGTCCTCCCTCCTCCCTCCAATTCTTCATTGGCTTTCCCGAGTTCCTTCAAGATTCAGCTCAAATCTTTCATTTCATCTCACCTTCTGTAAGCGAATTCCCCTTAACTCTCCTCTGAGATTACCTTTCATTTACCATGTAAACAATTAATTAATTTGTTTATTTATTACATTAAAACACCCAGTTAACATCCTTCCTTCCCTTCCCTCATTAGAGAAAGCACAATTTGACAAAAAGACATATGGATATCTTATAAACTCTATCTTATTTATTCTTATTTACCAGTTCTTTCTCTGGAGGTGGACATAAGTCATTCTTCAAACAATATTTCTATTATTTGGTCTTCTTGCTTGCTTTACTCTTCACAATTTTATGTAGATCTTTCCACATTTCCCCCAAATTAACCTGCTTATCATTTCTTACAGCGCCGTAGTGTTCCATCACAATCATATGCCACAACTCGTGGTTACACACACATAGACATCTTATCTGGTATATATGTTATCTATATCTTGTATATATGTGATGGAGAGTGGCAAATGTGCAGTTTAGATGGCATTTAGTCATTTTAGAGGCTTGGGAAAAGGCTTCTGGGAGAGTTATAATGATGTCTAGAAAGTAAATATGCACATTTTAGGAGTTTTTAGAAAAACCTTATAGTGCATGATCAAATAAATTTGGAGACCACTAATCTAGGGGATTCCTTCCCTAGGACACTATTGAGACAAATGACTTTATGAGGTTCAAAAGGAAGACACACTTGTGCCTCTGAATATGAGGATGGCATCTGCAGTTACATTAATTGGGATAACAATTACAAAAGCTGTAAAGCTTCAGGTTTCAGAGCCTATAATAATCACCAGGAAGAATTTTCCCCTGGTGGATATAATATTGCAGTGTTCCAGGTGCATTCCTAAGATGTATTACATTTCTCTGACTCACTTAGTACAGGCCACTGTTGGAGGTAGGGTTCAAGGCCAGCCAGAATCTTTTGTTGCTGGAATTTCAGTGACCTGTTCAGGAAGCTCTATTTTAACAAAGGCTCTGTGTGGGTGTGAGGAGGACAATACTCCCTCACCCCATTAGTTAGCAAGCTCCGGTCTCTTGTTTTCTGATGAAATTCAGAGCAGGACTACAGCAGTTAACTTGCTGGAAACTTTCATATTTACATGTCAATAATGCATTTCTTTGTGTTGTTTACACAGATGTAGTCATATTTCTGATGATGACAGAATGTTCTTTGTTGACTAACTCCTGGCAGAAATTAAAGTTCTACCACTGAACACAGAATGTTTTTTTTGTTCCCCTGGAAAATGAAATATTAAAATTGTTGGCAATTCCCCCACCCTCCATGCTAAATTAAAAGAATACCATTTGAAGTGGACACCCTTGACTAACTTCCAGAGCTCTGATTTGGATCTCCTGGTGGAGGCAACAAACTATTATGAAATGTCAGCTATTATTATGAAAAACAGTTCACTCACCTTTGAAAAATGAGCCTTCTATTATTTCTTAAGAGGAGTGATAGCTTTTTCCCCCCCCAAATGTCTTTGAAGGCTGCTAAATTATTGTCTAATCCTTACCTCAGGGCTAAAAGCCTTTCAGTAGAACAAACATATATATTAACAAAGAGACCAGAGACTACTCCACACACTCCTACAAGTAGTTTGTCTCTAGCTCTCTCTCTCCTTAGAGTTTGCTTTCAGAGAATCCAGTGACAGGAGGGCATTCAGTCATAGCCTTGCCCTCAATCAGAGATACTGTCTGCATTCATGCTCACTTGATTTCAGAAGCCTTCAAAGAAATTAGAGTTAGCACATGTGAGTTGATGCACCATTTTTGTAAGTACACTTGAAAAAGTTATATTTTCCCCTCTCATCTTCTTGAGGTAGCTTAACATTATAGATGTCAGGAAATAGTAAATTATTAAGTTCATAGATCTTCCTTCAAAAGGCACCTGTTTTCACATCTGCATAAGATGAAAAGAAAGGAGGGGAAGCCCAATACATAGATTAATCTTTCTCTTCCCTAATTATATTCACTTGATATTTTAGTTGCACATTTTTTCCAGATTATTCCACTTTTATTTGTTCCATTAAAATCAGATTCAGGATACTTAGGTCTGAAAGGTATTATGAGTTCTGTATGATTATATGTATGACCTCCTTAAGCTAGTGGGCATTCCTTCTTTTTTTGGCAGGGGACCCAGAACTGCTTGGCAGAATTCATTGCCAAGTGGTGTTTTTTTTTCACCTTTCGCAGCAATTCTCATGAACACTGGGTGACAATGGAGAGAATAGGACATTGGAGTTTAGTAACTCATTTTACCATATGCTGAGAAGTGCTCTGGAGAAGGAAATGGCAAACTACTCTAGTATCTTTGTCAAGAAAACCCCTAATGGGTCCAGAGTCACACATGACTGAAATGACTGAACAACAATAGCAGCAGCAGGAGCAGCAACAGAAATGCCCTGCTGAAAAGGGGGGTGCCCAAGTTCAGATAAAATGAAGATAATTCTCTTTGGGACTCTATTCAGCCAAAAACCCTCACCATTGGTTGGGGGATTGGGTAGGAGATGGGTGATTTCTCTTATATTTGTATCATTCAAAAAAGATGAATAATTTAGAGAAATTATGTGAGAAAATTATATATTTAGCCTATAATACTAACTAGTTAATTTTCTAATTAATTTGGGACAGTTAGGTGGCACAGTAGATAAAGTACTGGGCTTGGAGGCAGTAAGACTGAAGTTTAAATCTGGCCCCAGAAACTTCCTAGTTGAGTGACTCTGGGCAAGTCACTTAACCTCTATTTGCCTTAGTTTCTATATCTTTAAATGAGGAAAATAATAGCACCTCTCTTTAAGGGCTGTTGTGAGGACCAAAAGAGATAATAATTGTAAAGCATTTAGCACAGTGCCTGGGAAATACTATGAAAATATTAGCTATTGTTAATATTTTTAATTTTATAATTTCTTATAAAGAACTCTTCTAACTAAAATGAATCACTTTGTTGCAAGGATTTTGATTTTTTTTCATTTCTCCATTCAGTGTCAACTGATACTGGTCTATCTTAGAACTTCTTTGCTATTTATTTTGTATATTTCTCTAGCCTGAACTTTCTGGCTTTCCTAATAGTTATGAGTTTCTCTGTTTTCTTCTCTCTCTTTTCTATGCTTTCATTTTGGGGTGGCTCTAAAATCACCAACAAGAGAACTAATCTAATGTTGTCTACCACGAGCTATTTCTAATTTACTCAGGGTGAATGATATCCAGATCTATAACTTACAGAGGGCTAATGGGATCCCTCAAAACTCCCCACACTGACTTGAGAGGGAAATCTTTTCCTCTTCTTGGTACCACTTCTTCCTGGTTCGCCAACTTGGATTTACTATGGCAAAAGTACACTGGAATTGTGACTCTCAGGGTCTTATTACCACGGCACTTCTCTCTGAGGATCCACCCATCCTCTAACTCCAACATGGTCCAAGAACAGACTCATTGAGGAGAAACTAAGTCTTTTCTAAGTCCACCTATACCCATGTCAGATGGACCTTTGCACTGTCTAGGTTATCCCTTTCCCCATCATTTTTGCTTCCAGGTGAATGGATTCTTAGTTTTGGCTACCTAAAACACAGACTAAATAAAGTTAAACATAACAATAGAGGGGCAGAGAGAGGGAGTACTAGGATAGAATTATACCTATATGCTTCCTTATACATGACACGTCTAGGGAATGTAGTTTTCAAATCCAAGCTGATTTCTGATTTCTGTTTCATTAACTGGAAGGAGCAGAACTCAGCTTTATATCCAAGGCTTGACTCTCTTACTACCAAATATATCCATTCCATAATGAACAAACATAGCAGGTGGCAGAGAAATCAATTTATCCAAGTTGAGAGAAAAACAGAAAAAAGAGGAATAAAATAAATAAACAAAAAGGACAACCCCCCCCCATATCCCCCAAACCCTTACACACAGGAGTATACAAAAGAATGTCATAGGAATATACATAGAATATATACTAGAGTGAAGGGTCTCTCCCATTGGGAGCAAGATAACTTTGCTTAAACAAGAGAGTCCTGAATCTCACCCAAGGGGAAGTTTTCCAAAGTTTCTAGTGTTGCAAGATGAGGACAAGGACATGGTGGAGACTGCCAGATCCTCTTATGTCAACTTCTTCCCAGAGTCTTTTCTTTTAGTAACCTGAGGTTGGGTGGGTTATTGTCTGTCTTGTCTCTTGAAGCTAGAAGCTAGAAGAACTGTTATAAGAATCTATTTCTGATCTAAGGATATTTTAGAAGCTAAACTTCATATTGCATTGCAATTAGAAAAAAATTAATGTAGTGACTGTGGGGTTTTCTTCTTAGCATTTATTTGCTCTGTAGGAACGAAAGTGAATTAATTCTAGTTCCTCTGTCATAGTGACTTAAATGCAACAGAATTTGTATATGTGAAATATTTCTAAACAATTCCAAAATGTTGACCAGCACTTGTTTGAACAAATAGGAGGGGCTTTTGAAACCCACCCTGATTTCTGGGGCTTGCCACATCCTTTATTTTCTTTGTTCTTTGCAAATATAAAGACTGAGTTTGAAACCTTTGCATTCCCAGTTTCCCCATCTCCTTCTTGTCTCACTGACAGATTGTGGAGTGCTGAATGATTAGGGATTCTTTTTTTTTTTTCTCTCAATGCTCTGTACTGAGGTAACTTTGACCTCTACTTACCCTGACTCTGAACAGTGGTAATTTGAACACAGCTTGATTTCCTCATATACTGTCATTTTATACACCTAGATAATGAAAGAGGTGACAGTTACTTGAAACTATCCTTGCCAGCACTAGTTATGACCCGGATGCTTTCCTGACTTTTTTTTCCAGGTGTGTTTTAAGCTGCAATTAAACTGGACAGGAAATTTTTAATGACTTTTGAAATTTAGTACACAGTTACTACTGAATAAGCAAACCCAACCTGAAAAATAACATTAACACAAAGATGGTTACTGAGCATGTTTGACCAAGGCTTTAATTAAATTAAATTAAATGTATCTTTTTTTAGAGGGAGAAATAGAGGAAAATATTGGATCATTTGCATGGTTTAAAATGAGGGTCCTCAAGGCAAAATATCTAAAAGGCAACTTTTCTCTATCTGACCTATGATTCAGAGGTTATTGGGGTGATATGTTAGGTAGGCTATTAAATCAAAAGGAAGTATATTATCCAATTCATTGAAGTTGAAAAAATTGAAAGCTCTGTTTAGACTAAGGAATAGAAGTAATAGAATCTCAGAAATAAGAGTTGGAAATAGTATCAAAGGTTATTGAATATAATATAAAAAAACTAGGAATTCTCTGTGTAACACCTGTGACGAGTATTGACACAACCTTCTTTTGAATACTTTAAGAAACTTTTACTGAGTACTACTACACACATGGAACTATGCTTGGCTCTGAGGATAAAAGGGCAGACAGACAACAGTCCTTACCCTAAAGCAGTGGTTCCCAAACTTTTTTGGCCTACAGCCCCCTTTCCAGAAAAAAAATAGTACTTAGCACCCCCTGGAAATTATGAAACTATTTATTGAACTCAGAATAGAATGTAATACAAAAAAAAAGGTGTGGCCATCACCGCCTCCCTAGATCTCTGCAGCACCCACCAGGGGGCAGTGGTGCCCACTTTGGGAATCACTGCCCTAAAGGAACAGCCATCCCATCTCTTGGTAGTGGGGAGGACTAGTAGAATGGATGGGCCTCTAAGAAGAGTGTCTGGAGCACTACACAGATTAAGCTGAAGTTGGTGATGAATATTAATGTCAACAAAAGAAGTCTTCTTTAGCTATCTTGGGGATATATATTGGATAAAAGAAAGGTTAGGATCACTGCTCAGAGAGAATCAGAAGATGATCATGAATGATGAGAGAGAGTGATCTTTGAAACACAGTAGAAAATAGTTAATAAGCTATGAATTCTAGAGAAGGGCACATGTCCTGGTTTGCTAAAAAGGGAAGAGATTAGAATGTGCAAACTAGACTAGCAAGTTTGACTACTTCCTCACAAAATTCTATAATATATTCTAAATGATTGTTTTATAGCTCACATGTATATAGAGCTTTACAAATATTATCTTATTTGATAAGCATCTAGAAAGGGAAAAGCAATGACCTTCTTCAAGAACAGAGCTTGCGTTCAGCTAGGTGGCTCAATGGATAGAGCACCAGGGGAGTCAGGAGCACCTGGGTTCAAATCTGGCCTCAGTGTGACCCTGGGTAAGTCTTAAGCCCAATTGCCTAGTCCTTGCCATTCTTCTGTCTTGGAAATAGATACTTAGTTCTTAGGGAGAAGGTAAGGATGAAAAAAACAAAGAAACAACACCTGGAGTTCGACTGATTTCATTTTCTTTTTTGACAGGACTACTAGGATGGTAGGTTAGGGGCATGATATAGACATAGTTTATCTAGCAGTCAAAGCTATCAAAAATAGTTCAGTCAATTGTTAAGATCCACCAACAGGGCATAAGTATGCCTGTTCTTCTACATTCAATTTTGTGTAATCAAAATTTTCAATTTATCCTTTGTTAATCACCTCTATCCCTTGTTTTAGTCAATAATTCCCTTTATTCATAATTATAAAAGATAGTTCAATTCTCTGGTTTATTTTATATAGGTGTATATTCATGCATATAGACACATATGTTTATAGCATTCAGTTGTTTCAGTAATGCCTGACTCTTCATGACCATATTTGGGGTTTTCTTGACAAAGATACTAACGTGGTTTGTCTTTTTTTTTTCCTCCAGCTCATTTTACAGATGAAGAGACTGAAGCAAACAGAGTTAATTAACTTGTCCAGGGTGACACAGCTAGTAAATGTCTGAGGCTAGATTTGAACTCAGTAAGATAAATCTTCCTTTATCCATTGTGCCATGTAGCTGTCCTATATACATATATATATATGCATGTATATATACATACACACATGCTATATTTATTGCATATTTATCATATATCTAGTATATAGCACAAATATATGTGCACATGTATATTTACATTACATATACATTTGGAAATTGTGATATATGGTGTGAAATCATAATTGAAATCTTATTTCTGTGAGAATTCTTCCTATTTTTTCACTAGCTCTTTTGTTAATAGGGAATTCTTGCCCTAGTAGTTAGTATTCTTGGGTTTATTGAACATGATGTTATGATATTGAATTGCTTCTGTTTTCTTTACCTCATATGTTGCACTGATCACTTTACTATTTTTGATGTTTACTGCTTACAGTATAGTTTGAGATCTGGTACTGCAAGGCTCCTTTGTTTCCTACTTCTTTTTTTAATTTACCTTAAACATTTTTTTTTTAAATCCTTACCTTCCATCTTGGAATCAATACTGTGTATTGGTTCCAAGGCAGAAGAGTGGTAGGAGTGGGCAATGGGGGTCAAGTGACTTGCCCAGGGTCACATAGCTGGAAGTGTAGGCCTGGATCTCAATCCACTGAGCTACCCAGCTGCCCCCACCTTAAAAAATTTTAACTATTTTTTCCTCTGGATGAATTTTATCATTACGTTTATAGTTCTACAATAGCTTCATTGATATGGCATTAAATAAACTTTTTTCAAATTGCTTTTTAATATATTACATAATTTGCTTTTAAAGCACCTGGGGCAGTCATCATTGTTCCTATTTGATTGATGAGGAAAAAGAAACACTAAGAGATAACTCTACATCACTACTTAGTGGCAGAACTGAAATTGGGATTCAGTTCTGACACTCCTCCAAAACCTGGTTTTATTTCTTTTGAGCATATCACACCTATTGCACAGCATTAAAATTTATTTTAGCAAAGTTACCATACTTAGCCCTGCTTTTCCTCCTGATCCAAAACACTTATTAATTTAATCAAAAGCCACATATTGTATATGTAAACCACAGGACTGGATCTTGGGATTAGGGTTAGACTTTTGACTAGTATTGTAGCAGTGTGTCACTAGAAAGGAAGGTATGGAAAATATTCCCAATTCTAA
Source organism: Gracilinanus agilis (assembly GCF_016433145.1). Lineage (NCBI taxonomy): Eukaryota > Metazoa > Chordata > Mammalia > Didelphimorphia > Didelphidae > Gracilinanus > Gracilinanus agilis. The sequence continues at coordinate 412,651,313 of NC_058132.1, read as the reverse complement.
AGACTTGGATTTCCAAAGGTATCCTATTTTTCAGCAGCGATTTCCCTGCCTCACAATGCATAACATTTTTGGTTTTATACTTTATTAATTATCTTTTTAGTTGAGAACCAGAATTCTAGGAATTGTGCTACAAACATTGGTAACAAGCATTCTATAGGAAAGACTTGCTATGACTTAATTCAGATTTTTTTTTTTGAGGAATGTAAGATAGTCAATACACCATGATATTTATCATGTTAAGGAAACTTGAATATTTTAATTTTAAAGCTAGATACCAGGTACAAAATAGTATAATGTTTCAGAAAAACAAATCAATCTATGTGCATTATTGGCTACCTACTATAGCCAGTCAGTCAGTCAGTCAGTCAGTCAGTCAATAATTAAAATATTTATTGGGCAGCTAGGTAGCACAGTAGATAGAGTGCCAGACCTGGAATTTGGAGGACCTGGGTTCAAATCTTAGCTGTGTGACCCTGAGCAAGTCACTTAATGCTGATTACCTAGCCCTTTCTTAGAATTTATAAGACATAAGGAAAAAGATTAAAAAAAATATTAAGCACCTACTATGACTAAGGTCTTGGGGATACAAAAAGAAGCAGAAGACAGTCCTTGCCTTCATAATCTAATAGGGGAGATAACAAGCAAATACATACAAGCAAGCTATATGCAGGATAAATAGAACATAGTAGAAGAATTGGGAAAGACTTGTTAGAGAAGATGGGAGTTTAGTTGGGACTTGAAGGAAGTTCCGGGGAACCTGCCAGGAGCTGAGAGATGGAGTGTTTTATTTACGGAGTAGCCCGAAGGTCACATTGAAAAATAGGTGAGGGGGTGTAAAGTGTAAGTAGCCTGGAGGGGACTAAGAATATGTGAGAGGTGTAAACAGATTGGAGGGGATTAGTTTAGGAAGGGATATGTAGCGCAGCGCTAGGTTTTTGGGAACATAGAGAAGTATAAAACATGCTCTCTTCTCCAGAGGGTCCTATAAAGGTTTGAGGGAAATCAAAATTAAATATGTGAAATAATTATATAATGGTACGAACACATTTATTGTGATGAATTAAATTCTATTTTTAGTTGTAGAATGCCTTTCCAGTTTTCTCAGAATCCTTCATCGTTACTTTTAATATCTCTGGATCTCTGCTAACCTACAGATAGATGATTCTACCAGTTAGCACATTGTACTGATCAATCCAAGCATTAGTCATCTAGACCTGGAAAGAATAAGTTTCTTCTAATCAAGGACACATGATAACCAGGTGGAGACAGAAATCAGACACTGCCAAAGTCCCCATTCAATGACTCACAGTGGTTCTTGAATTGATTGCCACCAGGAAGGAAAAATGTAAGAGGTTCAGCTTATGAATTTGGCTGTATCAGTTCTTCTGTATGTGAACTCTGTTCTAGTTATGAATCACTAGTTCTTCCAATTTTGAAGCCAGTTTGTCACCAGACCTTCAGTTTCCAAATGTTGGATTGATATCAGTCAGAAAAAATGTGCATACTCATTGACTAGTTCACTATTATGCAGAGTATTCTTTTCCTACCAGTGTCTTGGGAAATGTTCTCTTTTGTAAAAAAGAAGAAAAAGTATTTCCATTTCTAGTGATTAGTTTCTATTTTTGAATATAGATTTTTAGTTTTATTACTATTATTACTATATATAAGGAAGATGATAGTTATTAAAACATCTTGCTATTAAAAATCAGATTTGATTTATGGGAATTTCTTTTATTTCTGGTGGTATAAAGCAAAATGAATTAATTATTTTTCTTCCAATTCATAGTTTTATTCACATTGGTTTATTTTTTTAACTAAACTTTTCATTAGACTTCATGAATTGTATGTGTTAAAAATGATATTTTTCCTTCAGCTTATTTTTGTGAAAAAAAAATACATGTTGAAATTACAAAGTGCCTATGTACCCATTAGCTGAATTCCACTTCACTTTCATCTGGACACCTTAGGATTCAAGTCTTTTATGTGGTTAGAGTTAAGAGATGGAGCTGTCATGGCTACTATTCAAGCTTGTGAAGAGGGAATGCTCACTGGTATGTATTTAGAAAAATGCTCTCTTTTTAGTTTTACTAAAACTTGTTCAGTTGTTTCAGTCATATTTGACCCTTAGTGATTCCATTTGGGGTTTTCTTGGTAAAGATACTGGAGTGGTTTGCTTTCTCCAGCTCATTTTACAGATGAAGAACTGAGACAAGCAGGTTAAGTGACTTTCCCAGGATCACACAGCTAGTAAATGTATATGGCCAGATTTGAACCCATGAAGATGAGTCTTCTTGACTGCAGGGCAGGTATTGTATTCACTGCATCGCCTAAAATTTAGAGCCCATTAATCTTGACATTGACCAGATATTGGTCAAAATACATATGTTCTAGGTGTTACTTACCTTGATTCTTAGCTTGTCGAGGGCTGTAATGAGAACCAGGGATCCCTGTTCCTGCTGTTGCAGCCGCTGCTTAACCCATTAACCACCATGTGTGAGAATATCTCCATCCATGTTGGCCAGACTGGTGTCCAGATTGGTAATACCTGCTGGGAGTTGTACTGTCTGGAACATGGTATCCAGTCTGATGGGCAGATGCCAAGTGACAAGACCATTTGGGGAGGAGATGACTCCTTCAACGCCTTCTTCAGTGAAACAGGGACTGGCAAACATGTCCCCAGAGCAGTGTTCATAAATCTAGAACCAACTGTCATTGATGAAGTTCATACTGGAACTCACTGCCAGCTCTTCCATCCTGAACAGCTGATCACTGGCAAGGAAGATGCCGCCAATAACCATGCTCGTGGGCACTACACTATTGGCAAGGAAATCATTGACCTTGTTCTAGACAGGATTCGGAAACTGGCTGATCAGTGCACAGGTCTTCAAGGCTTCTTGGTTTTCCATAAGCTTTGGTGGTGGGACTCCTCTCTGCTGATGGAAAGGCTGTCTTTTGATTATGGCAAGAAGTCCAGGCTGGAGTTCTCCATTTACTCAGCCCCACAGGTTTCCACTGCTGTAGTTGAGCCCTACAACTCCATTCTGACCACTCAACCACCTTGGAGCACTCTGATTGTGCCTTCATGGTAGACAATGAGGTTATCTATGATATCTCTCTCAGAAACCTTGATATTGGAATGCCCAACCTACACTAATCAAAATCGCCTTATTAGTCAAATTGTGTCCTCCATCACTGCCTCTCTGAGATTTGATGGTGTCCTGAATGTTGATCTGACAGAAGTCCAGACCAACTTGGTGCCCTACCCTCGAATCCATTTCCCCTTGGCCACCTATGCCCCGGTCATCTCTGCTGAGAAAGCCTACTATGAGCAGCTTTCTGTAGCAGAGATCACCAATGCTTGCTTTGAGCCTGCCAACCAGATGGTGAAAAGAAACCCTCACCACGGTAAATACATGGCTTGCTGCCTGCTGTACTGTGAGGATGTGGTTCCCAAAGATGTCAATGCCGCCATTGCCACCATCAAGACAAAGTGTAGCATCCAGTTTGTGGATTGGTGCCCAACTGGCTGCAAGGTTGGCATCAGTTACCAGCCTCCCACTGTGGTTCCTAGTGGTGACCTGGCCAAGGTACAGAGGGCTGTGTGCATGCTGAGCAACACCACAGCCATTGCTGAGGCCTAGGCTCGCCTGGACCACAAATTTGATCTGATGTATGCCAAGCATGCCTTTGTTCACTGGTATATGGGGGAGGGCATGGAGGAAGGAGAGTTCTCTGAGGTATGGGAGGATATGGCAGCCCTGGAGAAGGATTATGAGGAGGTTGATGTGGATTCTGTTGAAGGAGAGGGTGAAGAGGAAGGAGACGAGTACTGGTTCCCCCTGCCATACTACTCTGCAGCATGTTTCATCCAAAATTCATCAGCTTAAACATGCTTAGCTTACCTGTTAGGCGACTATTTAGAAAGGTACTATGATGGATCAGGAATAAAGAATGAGAAAGGTCAGACTTGTAAACTACCAAAAAATCTGTATCTCTATTCAGCATGAAAAATGACATCAAGAAAATTTTCAGTAGACATGGCTAGCACTGAAAAACATCATGAGAAGAAATCGATTGTTTTTCAATGGTAGGAAGTAACTCCTTAATGTTGCGGAGATAATTCTTGAATCAGCTATATCAGTATGGTTAGATCCCAGACTAGTTTGACAAAGAACAAAGTATGAAGATGGGAAAAAATAAGAATTGAGAACAGGGTTAAAGGAAAGACGGTATCATGGTGGTATGAAGGCAACCTTGATAGTACAGCTAGCAATATGGTTAGTTTGTCTACACTGTCAATCATGTGTGTCTGTAAAATTTCCATCATGTCTATGAAATTAAAGGCTTTAAGAAAAATGCAAAAAATACACATGTTCTAGAAAATAATATTTAAGATTTTGCCTATTATAGAGCGGACCATTCCAAAACTGTTTTGAATGCAGTTTTGTTTTGATTTATTAGCACAATATGCTGACCTGTAGCTTGGTAGAGTCATCAATCTATATTAGCAGAGATCCAGAGATATTTGAAGTGCGATTAATGGTTGGAAGAGACAAGGGAAAGGTGAGAAGTACCTAGAAATTGAATTTTGACATAAGAATTTCTGGTAGGCAGCTGCTAAAGAATGTTTCTATTTATATTATAGTTTTGGAAGGAATCTCCCTCCATGTGTCACATTAAGGAAACTTCTACCTGGCTTAGAGTGATTGGAATGTTGTTCCTATTTTCTTCTCCATTATGAGAAGACCATCTTAGCCATGGAACCAGGCATACAATCTTGACTCAGTCAGTTCTGGGAGAATTTGACCCTTAGTGAGACTCCTTTTTGCCATAATTTTTGGCTGTTAAACCCTAACCCCAGTGCTCTGGGAACAAATTACTTATGGCTGTGGTTTTTGGGTCATGTCATAAGTCTCCACAAAGTGTGGAATAAAAATGTATTCAATATGGAATATGAATCAGAAATGAGTCAGAGATTTTTTCCCTATACTCAGAAGAAATGCTAAAATACAAAACTGTTAACACAAGTATACTTTGAAAGAATGACTTGAAACAGGATCCAGTAACTGAAAGTACTTCTATTGTTGCAATCTCCTGGGGGCTAATACTTAAACATCATCAGAACATAAATTAATTTGCACACATTTTACATTTCATCTCAACCCTGCACTCTCTTAACATCTAATCATGTCTTCTAGGTGTCTTGGACAGTGGCTTGGTCATCTCTTGTCAGTGGTCCATTTTCTGATGAAGAAATGCCCTTTATTACTAATTGGCTTTACTCATGTAAACTCTGACCTCTGAATCTCTTTAACTGTGAGATTGAGATTGCAGACATAAGCCATAAAGTTGCTACTGAGCCTAACACTTATAGCTGAATCTTACAGTTAGTCATTTACTCAGGAAAAGAAACAAAACCAAGAAGGTAGTTAGGACCCAGGTATATACTCTTCTAGGGGAGTTGCTTTGCACTGTCATATGAGAATGTTCATCACATGCAGAAGTGAGAAGGGTCAGTCCATCATTCAACCCTCACTGTAAGTCTTAGTGTCTGGACAGTCAAAGAAAGAAAGAAAGAAAGAAAGTACTAATGGGGAAACTCTCCTTTAGTACCATATCCTGTGCTCCTGCCATGGGGCAGGTGGTGGGGAGGAAAATAGCTCCAAGACCTTGGATCCTTGGTAGTTAAACTCTTTTTTGTTTACTGGTGACTTGTATTTTCTTTGAGCTAGAAGCTCTAGCTTTTGATTATGCCATTTCTGGGAGTTTTCATTTTGAAATTTTTTTTAGCACATATTTGTCAGATTCATTTTTTTCACTTTGCTCTTTGCAGTTTTTATTAATGGTATCTTGAAATAGAGTACGGAAGCTTTTAACAATTTTTCTGACATAATTTTTACGTAATAAGAATGATTTTTAGGTTATTTCTCAGATCTATTTTCCAGGTCAGTTGTTTTTGATAGTATATGCCTTACACCTTCCCTGCCCTCCTCAGTATTTTGATTTTGTTTTAATATTTCTAGTTGTTTCTTGGAGTCATTGTTTTTGATTTGGTCTATTCTAATTTTTAAGGATTCTATTTCTTGGGTAAGGTTTACCACCTTCTCTTCTAAGCTATTACGTCCCCTTCTCTTTTCCATTCTTTCCTCCATAGTTTTCTATTCATTTAAAAACAAAATCTTTACTTTCTGTCTGTCTTAGTAACAACTCTAAGACAGAAGGGCAAGGCTAAACAATCAGGGTTAAGTGATTTGTCTAGGATCATACAGCTAGGAAGTGTCTGAGATCAAATTTGAACCCAGATTTTCTCAACACCAGGCCTTGCACTTTATCCACTGAATCACCTAACTGCCCCTAGTTACTTTCATTTCGCATTATGTTTTGTTTTTCTTTCTTCCATTCTTATATACATATAGGCCTTATGGCCATCCCATATTTTTTTTTCTCTGAGCATCTATTATTTCAGTGCTATCCTCTTATTCTGGTTTCATCGCTTATTCTTCTACCTACTCCATTACATTTTATAAACAGAATTTTCTACATTTTATGTAAATCTTCACCCTCTAGTTCTTGATTAGAACTTTGTGCTTTTGTTTGAAACCATTCCCTCTTAGTCTTATGTTTGGACCTTGCCCTTTGAAGGAATTCCTGGGGTTTTGCCTCCGTCTCTAGATAACCTTATTTAGGTTCAGGCTCAGTTTCTTCTCTATCTTGGTTAAACTGTGGGCTCCTTGAAAGTGGAGGCTATTTTGCCTTTTTTTTTGGTATTCTCAATGCTTAGCATAGGACCTGTCTCTTAATAGGTATTTAGTTGCTTAATTAATGCTTGTTTATGTGATTTACCCTTGAACCATTCTGGCCTTGTTTCTTGCACAGGGAGGGCTCTGTGGGTCCTGTACTGCCTATCTACTATTCTGGCTTGTTTTCTATCCTGGTCTATGTGAGGCTTCCTGGACACTGTATTGCCTTGGTTAATGGTTTGAGCTGTTTGCCCTATGTAGGGAGAACAAATTGCAAAGAATTCAGAGAGAGGATATGCTGGATCTCAAGATCTAAAATTATACCGAAATATTCAACTCAAGTAAGGTAGGAAAGTCTCAAGAATAAAATTTTGATGACATAAATGGAAACAGTTTTGATGAGAAAGAAAAGAAGGCTAATCTCAAAAGACAGAGATGTATGCGCACAGAACTCAGCATCAATATTTTTGCTTTAAAAAGGCAAATAAAAGATTGGCTAATAAGATAGTAAAGGAAAATGATAAATGTTAGAGGAGATGCAGAAAAATTGGGACACTAATACACTTTTGATGGAGTTATGATCTGATTCAGTCATCCTGGAGAGCAATTTGGAGTGATGCTCAAAGGACCCTAAAACTATGTATACCCTTTGACCCAGCTATACCACTACTAGAAGTGTATCCCAAGAGATTTTAAAAAGTGGAAAAGGATTTAGTTGTACAGAAATATTTATTGACTTTATTTACATAATTCCAAATTGTTTGCTAAAATGGTTGTACCATTTCACAGTTCCACCAAAAATGTAGTATACCTATCTTTCCATAATCCCTCCAACATTGACTATTACCATTTTTTGGCTATCTTTGCTATTTAAAAATATTTTTATTTATTTATTCATTATTAGTAATTTCGAGCATTTTTCCTGTGGTTGTAAATACCTTGTATTCCTTTTGAGAATTGTTCATATCTTTTGACGATTTATCCATTGGGGAATGTCTATTAGTCTTATATACATTTATTTTTTTGTTTACATATCTTGAATATGAAACCCTTATCAGAGAAATCCAATACAATGATTTTTTTTAAAGTTTTTTTTTAACCAGATTATGTCAATACAATTTTCAATGATCATTTTCTGACTTTTTTTTTAAACCCTTAACTTCTGTGTACTGGCTCCTAGGTGGAAGAGTGGTAAGTGTGGGCAATGGGGGTTAAGTGACTTGCCCAGGGTCACACAGCTGGGAAGTGTCTGAGGCCAGCTTTGAACCTAGGACCTCCCATTTCTAGGCCTGACTCTCAATCCACTGAGCTACCCAGCTGCCCTCACAATGATTTTTTCCCCCCATTCAATCACTTCTCTTCTTATCCTAGATATGTTAATGTTGTCTCTACAGGTGCTTTTCAGTTTTAAGTAATCAAAGTTATTATTTTTATCTTATGGAATTGATTCTAACTCTTGTTTGCTTCAGAATACATCTCTTGTTCATAGCTATGAGAAGAACATGATCTTTTATGTTAATGTCATGTATCCATTTAGAATATATTGTGGAGTGTGGTGTGAGGTGTTAGTATAAGCCCAGCTTTTGCCAGATTGCTTTCCAGTTTACCCAGAAATTTTTACCAAATTAGTTTCTCCCTTGGTAATTTATGTTTTCCACTTTATCAGATTATTTATTATTATTTATCAGGTTATTGAGTTCTGTTGTCTTATTCTGAATCTTTCTTTTCTAGTCTGTTCCAATGATCAGTTTCTCTATTCTTTAGTCCTTAGCTGGTTTTAATGACTTCTGCCTTTTAATATAGTTTGAAGTGCTATTTCCCCATAATACTGATTTCTTTTTATCATTCCCATGTTTATTCTAGTTATTCTATCAAAGTGAATTTTGTTATTATTTTATCAAGAGCTATAAAGTATCCTATTAGTAATTTGATTCATATAGCATTAAAAGTACAAATTAATTAAGGTTGTATTATTATTTTTATTATATTGACATGGCCTAACCATGAGCACTGAATATTCCTACAATTATTTAAATTCTTTAATGCTTTAAGGACTGTTTTTTAATTGAATCTATAAAATGACTTCTATTTTACTCTTTTTCCTATTGATTTAAGACCAGGCTTTTGAGATTTCTTCTTCCTAGAACCTTTGGCACTCTTAGCCCTTTTCCTCCCCACTTATTTTCCTTATTGCTTAATTTAGGCTACCTACCCTTTCATTGTGATTTCCTTTAGGACTGGACTCAAAACATGTGAAGTTCTCCTATACTGAGGAATCCACAGATCAGCACCTGAAGTTTCTGCCCCAACTGACATTTGAGGAGAGTTCTGAACCACCCAAATGTCAGGCTTGGTGGAATGTTGTACAGCTCCCCAAATGCGCAGTATCTTTTTCTGGTGAACACTTGTCCATTCCCTCTCTTACTTAGTCCTTTGTACTGGAACCAGCAGTTCAGAGTCTGCTGGCATTGATAGTTCAGAGCCTGCTTTCTGTGGCATCAACAGGCCAGAGTTTTGCAGCTTTGGTGCATCTAGGTTGCAGATTATATCTGCAAAAAGCCTAATGGCTTTTACTTCTGAAGAGCTGCAGCAGACTGACTGTTGAAGCCCAAGAAGCTTCCATAACCTAGAACTGGGGTCTTTTTGACACTGGAAAGAGGAAGGGGGGGGATTGGAACATAGGGGTGGGTCTTAATGTGAGCCTATCAAGTCTTTGGTTCTGCTAGCATAGCCTTACTTCCAATAGTGGGGAAGGTTGTTGAATGTAATTAGGGTCAGTGAATGTCAGTGCCTGTTTTTTTAGCCTTCCTTTGGATTCTTGGAGTGTCTCAGACCATGGAAATAGCTCAAATTGCTTTATCTTTGTCACATAATTTCTATTTTGGGGAAGTTTGAGAAAACATGGAAATTGGAGAAAAGTCTAGCCTGCCATCTTTGATACTCACATGATCCAAAATGACCATATACCTTTTCTATTTAATTCATTTTAAAATTTATCAACTACTACTACTTCTGTTGCCATTACCACCATAATTTCATATTTATGTTGTGTATTAATATTTATACACACATTTTTTCAATTAGTAAAAATATCACTCATATCACTAGAAGCTAGTTTAGCTTCATTAAGAGATGGCCATGCCAGACTAACTTTATTTCCCTTTTTTAAAAAAATAAGAGATTTTTTAGACTTGTAGCTCAGGGGAATGCCATAGGTATAGGATACCTGGATTTCAGCAAAGAATTTGATGAAGTCTTTCATGCTCTCTTAGTGGAAGAGGTGAAGAGATGTGGGTTAGATGATGATATATTAGGTGGATTTTGAAGTGGTTAAATTCCCAGACACAAAGAGTAATGATTAATGGTTGATATTAACCTGCAGGTAGGTCGCAGGGAGTCCTAATGATCTGTCCTTGGCCTTCTTCTGTCCAACATTTTTTATCAACTTAATTGAAGGCATACTTCATGTGCTTATTTAATTTGCCAGTGTCTCAAAGCTAGGATGGATGGCTAAACCTAACCTTACATTTAGATCTATCTCTAGTTAACTGCTGGCCTCTTTTGTGGTTAAGACAAAATTCAGTTTACTGGAAATATTTGAGTAATGAAAAAGCAAGTGTCTGTGGATGGACAGGTATTGGGGGGGAATTTTGAGGAAGAAGTCAGCTTTTTTGTGGGGTGACTTCCCTCAGCTTGGATATCTCCCTTCTCTGCCTTGTGGCAGCATTGGTCCTCTGCTTTCTTCAACTCCTCAAATCCATGTGCTGGAAGTCTCTTCTTTCCCCTTCTATCACTCTTGTTCAGTCTCTTTACTTGATTCATTGGCTATATAGATTTCCTTGTATAACTGTTCCTCTTCTATTTTGAGAAGTTTTATGAAAATGTCTGAAATCTGTTTTCTATCTTTAATTGCCAAAACCTACAACTAGACTGTAGCCTGGCAAAAACAATTCTGAGTTAATTTTTCTTTTGTTCTTCTCTGGGCTTATCTATGACTATCAATTTCTGATTGATTCTTTGAGATAGAAATATGCAGATGACACATTTTCTCCATCATCTTTTTAAATCTAGACAATCAAGAAAATAAATCCAGCCTGATTTTTAGCATCTGTTGATTTAGGAATTATAAATGCTTGCTCTGCTGGCTCTAGCACACTCCTCCTGGGAATGGGCATGGTCCTCAATTATCATCTTGTTTCCATTAAGTACATCCAGGCTAGAAAAGTTCTGTGGTTAACACTGTTTAGAAAGACAGTCAAGTCAGTAAGTCTTTATTACACATTTATAAACATCTCCTAGGGTAAGCATTATCTCCATTTTACAGATAAGGAAATGGGGCACTCAGAGAACTTAAATGATTTGTCCTTGGTCATACAGGTAGTAAGTGTAAGAATTGGAACCGGAACCCAAGTCTCTGGATTCCAAGTATAGCTCTCTTTCCACTACACTATGTTTTCTCCCTAACTACACTAAAGTTTCACTCTACACTCAACAAGTTTTAAAAAAGGAAGGGGAGCCAGACTTCTAAAAGAAGGGTCATTAAAAAAAACCCTTTACCTTCCATCTTACAATCAATACTATGTATTGATTCCAAGACAGAAGAGTAGTATGGGATAGGAAATGGAATTTAAGTGACTTGCCCAGGTCACACATCTAGGAAGTGTACAAGGTTAGATTTGAACCTAGGACCTCTTGTCTCTAGGCCTGGCTCTCAATCCACTGAGCCACCTAGATGACCCCTATCCTTTTCTTTTAAAACCTGCTGAATAGGTGGTTCTTCCTGGCCCAGTCACTCATCACTGTCAATACAGCTCCCAGTCATAGGGGTCAAAGGACCGAACAGAAACTGTCATTTGTTTTTATTTATTTTCATGCATGTCCTTTATTTTTTTCCTTAGTCTGAACTTTAGCATTCTTTGCCTCTGCTTCTCTTAGAGAACATTTTTATATAGAGAGTAGGATATTTAAAAGCATTGCATATGAAAGTGTTTATCTTCTTTTTCACTTACTTTTGTAAAAATAAACTCTACACATGACTTTGTTTTTAAGTATTTTTTCTTTATTAATCTACACATTACTTTGAAAAATGTTGTTCTAAATTTTCTGTTCTCTTCTGTGCACTTTGTTGAAATGCTTCAAAGTTCCTTTATTTTAAATTTAAATTTTTGTCATTTCTATTGCCACCACTCCCATCTCTCAATTAAAAACTGAGGGAAAAAATATAACACGAAGTAAAGTTAACTAGAACAAACCCACCAAGTTGCCATAAACAAAAAAGTATTTCTGTTTTTGCAAACTTAAGTTGTTATGTTGGGTGTAGAGATTAGCCTTATTTGGTCTAGATCTGGGCCATTTGGGTTCCTGCACTGACTTTGACTTCTTTGTGTTAAGAGTCCCTTGAATCTTTAAGGATCTTTGTGCTGGAAGTCACATTGGAATCTCAGACAATGACAGGGCAGGTGGGATAGATACTTCGGAGATAATTCTGACTTTTCAGCATTTCTCAAATAACGAATGTTTCAAATAGTAACTAACTTTTAAAGGTAAGGCTGACTCAAATATGTGAATCCAATCCCAGAATTATTTTATATAGGTACTATGGCAAGAACACTCAATTGGGGATCAAATGATATTAAATGGAGTTCTAGTTCTATTCCATTTACTATTTGTGTGACTTTGGGTAACTAATATTTAACTACTTGCTTTTCTTATTGTCTTAATCATGAGGAACAAATGAGATATGTGTAAATATGCCTTGTATATTATGAAAGTCCCACATAAATTTAAATTCGATTTAATGAAGAGTCCTTGAATATAGTGAATAAAGAATATTTTATTAAAAAAAACTGACTCCTTAAAAGTAGAGACTGAAGGGAATTAAAGAGCTCAGGTCATTTTTTTTGTTTATTTATTTTTATTATTCTACCTATTTGAAGTTATCTTCTTTTTTTTCTTATAATTTTATTCAAAGATATTTTCCCAATTACATGTAATAACACTTTTCAACATATGTTTTCTGAAATCATAAGATCTTAGGCCACTTTAGAAGCAGGGTATGTTCAGTAGTTCAGTCATTCCATAGAGAAATTTCGATAGCCAATGTTGTAAAAATAAGTCATTATCTTATTTAATTCAGGAAGACAGGGTTGTTATGTACTTGAAGCCAATTCAAAGGCTCTAAAGTAATTGGCATTCATTTTCTTCTTTGAGCACTTAAAACAAATTTAAACTCTAACATATTTTATGAGTATGTATCTTTATTTTAATAACACTAACATATTTTATGAGTATGGTATCTTTATGTGTGAATAAATAGAAAAGTTTTTCTTTTCAAGTAAAGGAAAAAGAAATCTTGTGTTCAAAACCAAATGCTGCTTTTTGGAACAGGCCCACATATGCACATGTGTTAAGTCTCTGCATAGTTAACAACATGTCATTTGGTGAGAGGATTTTCTTAATTAATGAACCAGTTCAATTTACTCTGTTGCTTGACTTTGATTAATATGCTTTTGAATGTTCCCACTGGACCCTGTTCAGTTTATTCAGTCAGCTTTCATGTCTATATCCTGTTTGTATGTATGGATCCAAGTTCTGGAACCAGAAGCTATCCCTGAAGGGTTAGGATAAAGAAAAGCCCTTCTGACTCAGTGAAGAAAGCAAATTGTGATGGATGTGGTACCAAGGACAAACATGGAACTAAAGCATCAACCAAATAAGCTGATGTCTGCTGTAGAAGGATAAGGACCACTCCTTTGCCCTGGATCAAATATTGAATTAGAATGAATTTGAAGATAGAGCCTTGATTCTTGATTTTGTGGAGAACTTTCTGGTGACTGGATAAATAACTTGTTCTCCTTGGGCCTCACAGTGACCATTTCTACTATGTAGATGTCACTTCATTATAAAAACCACTCATGTGGAAAAATTATTCATATGATAAGCCTTTTTAATGAAGTACACTATTGAAATTCAAAGCAGGGGCAGCTAGGTGGCTCACTGAATAGAGGCCTGGAAGTGGGAGGACCTGGGTTCAAATCTGACCTCAGACACTTCTTAGCTGTGTGATCCTGGGCAACTTGCTTAACCTCAGTTGCCAAGCCCTTACCACTCTTCTGTCTTAGAATTGATAAGGAAAGTGTTTAAAGGGTTAACTTAGAAGATAAAGGCTTAAAAAAAAGCAATTAAAAGTATTTGGGAATTGCCATATTTGAATAGCAGGGAAGATAAGTGGCTAAAAATTGATCTATTTAAAATCTTAGAAAATGTTGTTCCCTTTACATGCTTATGCAATTGAAATAAAAATAATATCAGTTATTTATGTAATACTTTAAAGTTCAAACCTGCCCCCTAGGAATCATTGGAATTTTATATATTTATATATCTGTATGTATGTATATATCAACTGTAGATTTTTAAATCCCCGGGCAGAGGAGCCATCTCCCCCCCCCCCCCCCCCACCACCACTGCCCACTGTACTCACTGTGGCCCTTCCTGGGCCAGAGCAGAGAGGGGGGAGATTTATTGCCAAACCAAAGGGCCCCCACCTGGCCCAGAGGGGCTGCTGGGCAGCTAGTTTGGGTCCTAGGCCCTCCCCCATCACACTCACTGTGTCACCCACCGTGAACTAGTGACAGTTGTGCCTACATATCCCACTGCCTTGTTTCCAGTGGCCTGGCATAGCCCTGTGTTTGCTGGAGACTCCCTCCCTGCCTGCTTCCAGATAGGAAAGTTTGGGGCCATTTAGGGCCCCAAAATAAGCCTCCACTTGGGGACAGAGGTAGCACAGACAGGAAACCAAGGCCTGGCCTGTGGCTGCCACCCCTAGGAACCCCCCTATAGGACCGGTGCCATCTGCCCAGGGGTTTGGGCCATGCGGCATCACACCCTCTGGGTAGGATTTCATTGTGGTGGGGGGAGGGAGGGAAGGTTGTCTGGATACCACCCTTAGTCTTCCCAGAAGGCATCTTTCTCTTCCATAGCCCCTGCCAGGTCTGAGCAGAGAAGCCTCTTCTCTCCCCTGGTGGCCTACAGCTCATGTGCCTTCCCAGGGGCCAGAGAAGTGGGGCCTGGGCTCTTCTCCCTCCCCAGGACAGCACCCTGCCATCCCCTAGGGGTGGGGGGGGGAGGGCAGTTTTTTTAAACATTCCAGCCACATTGCACAGTATCCACTTGTCCTTGTGTGAGTTCCTAGCAATAATCTGCCCCTTCCTCGTGTTTCTGAGCATGTGGCGCGCCTGCCCTCAGCCTGGGCCCTGTCATCCCACTGAGCCAGGCTTCTTGGGACTGTGACTTACCTAAAATGGCACCATATCTGTGGTAACATTTGCTTGCACTGCACTGATGTTCCAATATGTACAGACTGATTTTTATGCCTTTTATTCATTGTACCATACCCAGTGTCTCCATCGTTTCCTTCATGCAAACGTGAATATGATAAGAGCACAAAAAAATACTTTAAAGTTGGTGAAGTATTTTATAAGCTTGATGTTTATTTGTATTTCTAAGTGGATATTAAAATTCCATTGTGTGCTCAGCCATTTCCCAATCAGTGGGCATTTACTTTGTTTCCAATTCTTTACCATTGCCAAAAATGCCTTAGTGAATACTTTGGTCTTCTTTCTCTTTTGGGTCTGTTTAGGGAATAGGCAAAGGATTTTTGGATCAAAGGTAGAACAGTTTAGTGACTTTTCTTTCACAATCCAAATTGTTTTCCAGAACGGTTAGACCAATATTTAACTTTACCAATTGCGTATTAATGAATTCATTTCCACATTCCCTTGAACATCTATTCTTTTGATTTATTTTTTTGGGTCAGTTTTACCAATGTGTAAGGTATGAGGCAAAACTTTAGAATTGTTTAAAGTTTATATTTCATTATTAATAATGATTTAATCCTGAAATTTTGGATGGTACTAGCCTTCCTACATAAGGCATTAATGTTTTGAAAAATAAATTTTATTAATATATACATTTTAACCATCAAACTTTGTACTAGCATCTTTCTCTTTCTCCTAGGGAGGAAGAAAATATAGAAATATGGAGTGCCAGAACATGAAGTACAGTTTCAAATTTATGTAGTTCTCCTCTAAAATAGGGGTCTAGTTTGTCTGTTTATACACTGGTAGAATCCCAAAGCCAAGCAAAAAATGTCCAACGCAGTAACCTCATTTATGAATGTTTGCAATATTCAGCCTTCATAATCCCCTACTTTTTTGCTGAGAGGAAAAAGGCATTTGTGGATAGGTGCCACAGGGTCTGTGGTAGATCTGAGGGGAAGAGGGATAGGAATGTGGTTTATCAGGCAGAGAGGGAAGACAGAATAGAGTTCCTGTGAAACTTATCTGAACCACACCAGGTACTCTGATTAAGATGGAAAAAAGCTTAAACAGGTCCCATCTTGGTCTCAGTATCAGGGCAATGTGGATTGCATGCTGGATTTAGTGTCAGAGGATCTAGATTTGAAACCTACCTTTGTTACATATTACCTGTGTGACCCTCCCTGACCAAATAACTTAGCTTTCCTGAGGATCAGTTTCTCATCTATAAAATGAGAACATTAGTTTAGATCACCTATGAAGTCCTGTTTAGCTCTAAAGTTACCATCTAATCCCATAATCCTATATAATTTTTGAGCCTGGAACTATAAAAAGAAAAAGAATAGGCTGGTCTTGATGGAGCCATATTCAGTCTAGTTATTTTCTTTCCTCTTTCTATGAATATATTCTTGACTCTTTTTGTGGATCTGAGAAATGCAAGGATGTTTGCCTTTTGAGTTGATGGTAACAGAACAGGCCAACAATGATTATGATTGCAAACACTTAATTTAAGTCTTGATAGTATTCAATATATAATGACTGGGAAAGTTTTATAAAAATAAGAACTGCAATGATGGACTTACGAAGAAGCAGAAAAGCATTTTTCTGGGGGGTAAGGAAAACCCTTTTTGTAATCACATAGACTATACTCAGAAAAGTAGAAACCCTGGATATAGTCTTGGAACTCATGAATTGTCTTTTTACTTGTAGAGGCATTGCTGACTGGAATCTCTAGGGACTGAAGGAGAGGAAGCTATTCAATGAAAAATGTTCATATATGTGTTAAATATAGGGGCACAAATATTTAATAGAGGTGAATCATCAGTCACTTAATGTTTTTAGTCAAGTGAGCAGTTTCAGCTCACATAAAGTTGGAGGTTTGCCAGACAATTTGAATTGGTTAATGGCTTGTTCGTACTTTGGATGGAATCTAAAAAAACCAGCCCACTCTAGCTAAATTAAGCACAGCTTCTGGGTTCATATTTCCCTAGATACATCTACCTTTCAACTCTAGGGAATGGAAAAGTGCTGTAACTGCTTTTTTTGCCCCAAGGGATTTGAGAACCCATGTGTAAACCATAAATTTATGTCTCTGAAAAAGGTCTGGCAGTGTTGTCCTGTTTAATTTTTAAAAAAAATCATAGAATCATGGAATCTCCAAGCTGGAAGGGGGCCTCATAAGTATCTAGCAGGAGGAGCCCACTCTGCAATTTATAACGGAAAAAACCCACTACATTGAGAGCCAAAAGATCTCAGTTCAAATTCTGATTTTGCTACTTCTTGTGTGACTATAAGCAAGTCTCTTATTCTTATTGAGCCTCAGTTTACTCATCTATGAAATGAAAAAATTTAAGGTCCTGACTTCCAGTTCTAAGTCAAGCTATCCTGTAATGTACTTCTGAGTTATTTAAAGATCTCTAGTGCTGGAGAACTCAAACATTTCTTAGTTGGGTAAGTATTAATACAAATAAAAGAGTTGGTCACCTGTGAAACTATACATAGCATACAGACTTAGTACATACATTGTTTTTGATATGTAAAGAAAAAAATGACAACTATAAATCAAGAGTTTCCAGGCTTACTGTCTTAGGCAACTGTATTAAAGCTGTTGACAACTTGATCTATATTCCATGAAATTTATTCTAATACCTCATTATGGATTGGAGGTGACCATGGATTATGTTAAGTGAATATAATATTCTACCATGATGGAAAGTGTGGCCTTAGCAACAGCGTGTTTGCTGAGGACCACTCTATTTAAGTATGGAGAGGTACATTACCAATAGTAGTTGGTGATTCCTTGATCATGGGTATTGAGATAGCTATTTGTCAGTATGGTAACAATAATAGGGAGGTCTATTGTCTTCTAAGAGCATGCATCCATAACATAACAGAGAACCCCCCAAGACTTATGAAAACATGAAAGATGTAGTAAATGTTTACTTCTGGGGATTTATGTGGACCACAAATGATACATCTGGAAGAAACCTAAAGTTTTCCCAGTAACTATTAAGTCTTGGGCAAGAAACTGAAGACTAAAAAGGCACAGGATATATTTTCTTTAATGATGTTTAAAGGAAAGGATACAAGAGAAAACTTAATTTGGAAAGTGAATATATGGCTAAGAATATGGTACCTGAAAATGGAACTTGTATTTCTGCATTGTTACTCACAATAACGGGTTGTTATATTCTTTGTCAGAAATGATATTTAATAAAGGTTGGCAAAAATGTATTTTTCAGATTTCTTGCAAATCTTATCAAAAGGATTTCAAACTAAAAAAACAGAGGATTGTGAGAGGATTGTTTTTGTATAGCCACAAAGAAGGAAGAGGAGCAGAATCTCAAACACCTATACATTCATGAGCAATATAATCCAAAAAGGGGGATAATAGTAAAAAGCATACCTCAGAAATGCCTAAAATATAGATAACCAACAAGAGAAACTAGAAGTTTAAAAAAAAAGGAGTTAATTTTGATCTCAGTTTTTAATGAGAATTTGTGAGATGAAGCTCATGACTAGATGATGGCTCTCTATAAAATATACCTTGTTTAAAAAGAAACAGGAGAGGCAAAAGGGTTGGTAGTAAATTAAATAAAATTTTAATATTTAATAATTTATTAAATAAAACACAAAAAGAAAGCATATTCTTTGGGAATTCAGGGGCAGATGATCATGATAGAGAATATTTGGGTGAAAGTCAATGGAGAAAGAGAAGTTATTTATCAATGGAATATACTATCCACCACTGGAGAGAAAGAGAAAATAGATAAACTTGGGAAATAGATTACATTTGGCGCAGAATCATGATACAATAGTGATAAGGCACTTCCATTATTCAGAAACTTGTAGAGTCCTCTCTCTGTTAAAATATCTAGTAAATTCTTAACATGACTTTGACATGACATGATATCCTTGGTGGAGAAAACATCAAGGTGAAATTCTACTCTGGATCTTATTGTTTCTAACAGGAAAGAATTGTTAGGGCAAAAATTACAGGGAACTTTGGTGGAAAGGGACCACTCCACCCTAGACTTTTTGATATTTGTTATCATATATACATGTACTATAGATTTTGGGAAACCAAATTTCAAAGGGATCATAAAAAAGTTATTATCTCATGAAATAAAATTCTTTAAGGGATGTCAGTCCACGAGGTATGGGAAATACCAAAGGATGAAAAAAAAATTCAAGTGAGGAAAAATGTGATTGGACTGAAGAAACCAATGTGATACATGTAGAATTCACCAATTAACTTAAAAATAAAGAAGAAATGAATAGAAGATGCAAGTAAAGTAGGTAACAGAATAACTGGAAAAGTTCTGTAACAAAATCAGCTATAGAAAATTAAGAAACATTTTTTTGAGCTATAAATGGGAGAAAAAGGAGGATTAAAGAAGGGGTAGGACCTTTGATAAATGTAGCGATGCTAACTGATGATAGTGTTGAGACAGATACTTAATTCTTTTTTTTTTTAATTTTTTTTTATTTTAAACCCTTAACTTTTGTGTATTGACTTATAGGTGGAGGATTGGTAAGGATAGGACTTAATTCTTATATTTGTTTTCTTTTGCACTTCAAATGACAGAAAAAGATACTACTAAGAGAGTAAATGCCCAAGTAAGGAGATAAGAGAGCACCTAATTTCCCTTGATGAATTCAATTCACTTGGCCTACAGTTTAGGTTTGTGAAAAGATTGATAGGTGTGATCACTGAGCTACAATTGGGAATATTTGAAAGATCACAGAAAATGGAAGAGTCAGCATAAGACAGCTAGATGTGATAGTTTGTGGGGTCTGGAGTTGGGAAGACCCGAGTTCAAATTGGCCTCAGACACTCACTAGTCGCATGACCCTTGGCAAGTTACTTAACCTCTGTTTTCCTCAATACACTAAAGAAAGAAATGGCAAACCACTACAATATCTTTGCCAAGAAAATGCTACATGGGATCACAAAAAGTTGGATACAACTGAACAACAACCAGAAGGTTGGAGAAGAGGAAATTTTGTCTAACTTTTCAAAAAAGGGAAGATAATCTACAATCTGGAGACCAATGAACTTCACTTTCATTTCTGAGAAAATTCTAGTCTAATTTGATTGTTGGGGCCACAGGGATGTGTGGTGACATCCCATTTCAAATTTCTAAGGGAGGCTATAATTTTTACCTTTGTGAAGAATAAAAGAATGACTGTCACAAGGCAATCACTTTCTCTCTTAATTTTAGGAGGAGGTATTGGACTAGAATTTTACCAATTATACTTCATTTGTTTGTAGTCTAGGAATACAATGTTCTTTTAGGGGTTTGAAGTGAAATCCACTCATCCTGGTCACTCCACAGGGAATGGTAAGAATTAGTTTACTATTGGCCAGCTTAGGTCCTTCCTATCAAGTGCTTAATATACCCAAGACAATCACAAATATTGAGAAAACATTTATCAATTCAAGTAGCAAAACAGTAATTTGAGGTAATATGCAGATTAGAATAGATGAGAGGAAAATAAGATTAAAGGGGCCTTCAACTTGAGATAAAATCTGAGCTCAACTAAAGACAGAAGATCTCTGTGGGAAAATCCAGCCTTTTTTTTTTAACTCTTACCTTCTATCTTAGAATCAATACTATGTATTGGTTCTAAGGCAGAAGAACAGTAGAATATTGGGCTTATTATAATAAGATGAAATGAAAAGATCAATGTAAATTCTTGGGTGTATCTCACTGTTGAATTATCGGACTTGTAATCCACTAAAACCTTCCTATTTTTTTCAGAATAAATCATCTAATCATGCTTCTTGCACATTGTTATTATGAAGTTACTTTTTTGTATTCAAGGATAAGACTTCATTTTACCTTTTTACTTTCATGTTATCAGATTCTTTTGGATCCTGACTGTGGCATAGTGTGCTTAGTGTCACCTGAAAATTTGATGAGCACGCCACTTGTGTCTTTATTCAAATCACTGATAAAAATGCTAAACAAGATAGGGTCAATCAACCACAGATGCTTGAACTGTACGTCTCCTACCATAGTTATTATTATTCAGTGAATCTGGCTACCCAAAAAGTTCTGGATGTGCTTTGGGATTCTCTTGGTAGAGCTAAATTGCCTCACTTTTAGTGGGATAGTTGTTTTAACCTTTATTGTTTGGCGTGTGTGTGTGTGTGTGTGTGTGTGTGTGTGTGTGTGTGTGTGCTGTTCATCTTTCATTTCGAAGAGGACTAATGCTATCACAGGTGCTGTCTTGACTTGAGTTTAAATTGGACTTAAAGGGAGGCAGAGTTGCACACCTTTTCATCAGTTTCACTCTCCCTTCCACAGCAATTGAAATCTAGTGGCAAGATAAAAGACAGGACCACTGGTGATGGTTAGGGATGCACTGGATGACCTTGGTGTCTTCACTGTCTGACTAAGCTTTAATTGCTCTACAGTACCTTCCTCAGTCACTTTATGGCTATTGGAATAAATTGTTTTCATTTGCTCTTTCCATGATGGGAAGTCTTCACATGCTTGGGGTAGACATCCCCTAAACTCACCAACAGATTTGAGATCCATCAATTACCCTCAATCTGGTTTAGCCCACCTGTTGAAAGAGTTTTATTGGGGTGTGACTATAGCTTCTTGGCACCATAGGTGAGAAATGGGTGAAAGGTGAGTTGGCAGTCCTGAAAAGGGCTAGGCAAGCCTCACACCAGAGGTACTAGTCCTTCCTGAACACTATATATATATATATATATATATATATATATATATATATATATATAT
>NC_058132.1:412561231-412624555 GCF_016433145.1 Gracilinanus agilis | reverse complement strand
TATATATATATATATATATATATATATATATATGTATATATATATATATATGTAAATCTATCTATTTGTCTATGTATGTATGTATGTATCTATCTATTTATCTTTCTGTCTGTTTATCTATTGTAGATATACATATATATTTTACATTCACAGACATATATACTATATAAACTTTCTCTGATTTTCTTTTCCCTATGGATGTGGATAATATGTTTCTTTGCCAATTGCTACATGTGCTTATTATGGAATTGGAAGAGAGTCAATCCTTGGATGTCATGTTTGAAGTTAATCTTTCCCTGTTAATAAACAGTGATCAAGAATTTAGCTTGAACCCAAAATTACATTCTCTCTAGACTAATAATATTTAGGGTCAAGAATGACATAATTCTAGCCCAGTACTCCCCACTCCTTTCTCTAAGAGGAACATAATGGTCACTCTCTACCCATCACTTCTTGTTTCCTCTTCTAGCAGAAATGAAAGGGCAGAAGGGAGAAGGGCATAGAGGAAAAGCTAGAGATTTATCTGTTCCAGTCTCTCTGTGAGCCAAATCAAGGCAGTCTCAATACAACAATAATTAGGTTATGCTTGATCTGGTGTTACCTGTGTCTATATCTGCATCAGGTTTTCCTCATTTCATTAATAATGTGAAGCCACAATGCCATTTTGGCCTAATCCTGCCTGCTATGGGAAAATGTTAAGGTCCACATCTAATTGAGGTTGACAGTCCAAGTTCAAAATTGGATTGCAATGAGACACTCAGATTATCTAGCAGTTGACCAAAGAAGGTTTCCCCATAGTAGGGAAAAGATATTCAGCAAGGATGCAGTATTCATTGGGATAGATATGGCCACCTCAATCTACATGGAGAAATAAATATGACCATGATCAGTTAAGGTATAGTGATTCATATAGAATTATAGACAGAAAAATATTGGTTAGACAAACAACAGTGTCAGCCATGGAAGCAATAAGAAAGCAAAAGGACATACAGTAATGGATCAACAATTGAAGGTGTTTTATTTGCCTGTGGGTGGATATTAACATCAGTGATTTTCCCCCTATTTTTGGGCTATTTCTCCCTTCCTAGAGTAGCTAATATTTAAAATGTTTTCATTATTTTGTCTCTGTCAATATTCAGTATTTCAAAATTGGTCTCTGTCAAACTGTGCAAAAAGAGATGGCTTTGAGCACGGTTTTAAAGCTCACAAGGCATAAAAATCTCAATCCACTAAGCCATCTAGGTACTTTCTAGAACTAATTCTTACAAGAAGCTCGAATTGTCTCTATGTGACAAGTTAGCTCCTCACAGTTTCAATGGCAGAGAACTTATTTCCAAAGCATTGTGTTTAGTGGTTGCATAATCCTAATTATTACGAAGTTTCTTCTTGTATTGCAGCCAAATTTGGTTCCTTTCCAGTCTGAGAAATCAGTGGTACAGGTACCAGCCACCCTAGGCACTTTACCTTAGGAAGTGAGCATTGTGAAGTGTGAGACCATTGGGTTCCCAGACGGAGTTTTGTCTGAAGTGTTTGCTTTACTCATTCTAATATGTCCAGAAAAATCAGAATTTGGTTAACTTTAAAATCATTTTTTTAGTTTAGATTTGTGATTTCACTATTTAGCCAACTTCTGGTGTGGAAAGAGCCTCTGCTTTTTTTTTTTTTGCTATAGTATTTTGTAATTATAGGAAACCCTGTACTCATAATAATAAAATATGTTACCATTTATTGAGCACCTTTTATGTGTCTGCACTGTCATATTGTGCAAAGGACTGGGGATTCAAAGAAAAGCAAAAAAAAAAAACCCCCCCCCAAAAAAAAACAAAACCCTTCTCACAAGGGGCCTATTATAACCTTCATTCTTAAAGATTGTTTGGGATATACTGAGAAATAAAGTGACTTGTTCTTGGCCGTTGTGAAATTGTCTCTCATTACTTTAAAATGCTAGCTTTATTTGAAAAATCAGGGTTATAATGGGGGTAATCAGTTTGCCCCAGGGTTAAATTTAATTATGTGAATCCAAAGCTGTCCAGGTTAACAGGGAAAGATAGGTTAATCCAAATAGGGATATTGGGAGTTAAACACACACACACACACACACACACACACACACACACACACACACACACACACAGAATTACCATAAGGAGCCACAGTCTGGCTGTGACAAAGCTGAGAATTTCTAGGAACCCAGAATTTCCATTTCTAAGTTCTATTTATTGGGCCAGGGATTTTCCACTTGTATCAAAAAGTTCCAAAGAAATTTTATAGGATTTTTCAAGGAAAATTAGGGCATACATTCCTTTTTCAAATGATAGAAGTATCTTTTATAATTCTTTTATAACCAAATTGTTGGCAGAGCTTATTTAAATCTTAATAAAACCTAAGATTCAGGATATTGATATTTTTACATATTGACATTAATGACAATATTGACATTCCCTTTTACTGGGAATGAAAGTAATTTTAGAGTCAAGGGTTGAGTGTATGTGAGGTCTACAACGATAGCAGACATTTGTATAAGAATTAATAGCTGCTTAAGGGTTGAAAACAACTAGATCATCTGCTTTCATCTGCTTTCATCTCCACTATTTAGTTTGCCAAGTGGACCTATGTTAACTTGGAGTCAAAATGCCTTAAAATTGGATGTGGTGTGCTTCCAATGTTTCTAATTCCTTAAGACCCAGAACACAAAGCACTTTGGCTTCCTCTCAGTAGGCTGCAAATGTCATTTGTCTAGAAAGTGAGGAACAAAAGAAAAGGGCCCAAGTATACTGCATTCTTTAGGAACATAAATGTCTTTGGCACATAGAAAGTAGTTTTTCATCAGAAAACTTTTTAAAAGACATACACATTATTCCCAGACAAGCAGGAAAATTCCCAAATTCTGAGTCACTGATGTTTGAGTAGATGTTTTGTAAGTCTAAGTTTAATAAGTAAGGCATTGATGAACAAAACAGTTACTTTTAATGAAAAGAGAAAGTTTTATATGTTTAGCCTTCTGAAGAGAGTGCCATGATTTAGAACTTTTCCCCTTCAATTTATTTCTTAAAAACAAACAAACAAACAAACAAATAACCCTGCCTTTTTTATTATTATGAGCACAGGGTGCAGGAACAGGTGCCAACTGACAGCTTTGACATTCCTCACTCCTTCTCCTTTTTGTTATTCAGTCATGCCTAACTCTTTGTGATTTCATTTGAGGTTTTCTTGGCAAAGATATTAGAGTAATTTTCCATTTCCTTCTTTAGCTCATTTTTACAGATGAGAAAACCAAGGCAAACAGGTTAAGTGATTCGTCTGGGGACACTCAGCTAGCAAGAATCTGAGGCCAGATTTCAACTCAGGAAAATGTCTTCCTGTCTTCAGGCTGAGCACTCTCTTCATCGAGCCACCTAGCTACCACACATGATATTTGTGGTGATGAACTTATCTTGAGGAAGCATGATGTTTCTGGAGTCAAAACTAAGCAAGGCAGCTGGTGGGAAATGTATATACATCGTTGCAAAGTACAAAGCTTTAAAAAAGTATTTATTAAGGTGGGATAAAAAAAAAACAGAAAGAAGAAACACTGTTAGTATTACTCTCCAAACCTAGGACTCACTGTCCCATAAATATATGAAAAATCCATAGAGAAAAGTTTGTGGCAAAAGGATAATTCACAACTCCATGGAAAGTCTTTTTCTTCCCTCATAGAATCCTTATCATATTTCCCAGTTCTTTGCTGTCAGGACTTTAGTTCTGAAGTTGCTGCCATCCTTAGGCCATCCTGAGCCTTTCCACATCCTTTGTATGTGTCTCCACTGTAGTTGGCCACTATCACTTTTTTTTAAACCCTTATTTTCTGTCTTAGTAACAACTTTAAGACAGAAGGACAAGGGCTAGGCAAATGAGGTCTAGTGACTTGCCCAATGTCATACAGCTAGTCATTGTCTTAGACCACATTTGAACCCAGGTTCCTGGTTCCAGGGTTGGTGCTCAATCAATTGTGCTACCTAGCTGCCCCATCTACTATCACTTCTGAAGGACATTGCTACTTTAAATATTCAGGTCTAATGGTTGATGGGGCCTCTGATAAATCTTCTGGATGGCCGGAACTCACAAAATATGAAAAATGGAAAAATGTGAATTATGTGTAGACAATGAAACTTAAGAGAATGAAAGTAGATTGATATACTATGCTAAGAGTTCAAGATGTCCCAGATTGTTAGGTTAGACTTAGGCTTTGATGGCTATGGCAGATGAAAATGAGAAAAATGATTTCATATATCCAGCAGGACTTGTACTTAAAAAACAAAACAAAACCCAAACCCTCACCTTCTATCTTAGAGTCAATACTGTGTATCGGCTCCAAAGCAGAAGAGTGGTATGGGCTAGGCAGTGGGAGTTAAGTGACTTGCCCAGGGTCACATAGCTAGTAAATACTTGTGGTCAGTCCCATCTCTGGACCTGACTCCCAATCTACTGAGCCACTTACATTCCTTCCCCCCTTTTATTTTCTAATGACCAATATAGAAAGTTGCTGGAGACATGAACTAACTAGAAGTATTGGGGTACTTTGCAGGATTTTGGGTATAGACTGGGGACCTGAAAGCTTTCAGTGCTCTTAAAATGGTTTGATTCAGAGCAAAATCTAATTTCTTCTCCTCCTGGTCTGAAGACTTTACCAGGGTCTTGACCTAGATTTGGATCTGAGCAACAGTAGACTGCTGCTGGACTCAGACAGCTGGGAAGTTGATTTTGCTGCTTCAGAGTTATAAAATCTGCAGGGTTTCCCTTTGGTCTGGGATTCCTGCCCTGCTTTTTCCTGAGAAGACTTCAGAGTGGGGTAGATGATAGAACTGAGACCCCACCATGCTGTTGGGGTCTGAACCACACAGCTTGTTTCTGAACTGGCTCCCTTCTTAGTACACTGTCCAGGGCCACCCTACCCTGGGCACCAGCCCCCAGGTGCACATCTCCTTCTCAGTTTTGTGACCCGGTAGTAAGTAGTAGGGCAGCTAGGTGGCTCAGTGATTAGAGTTCTGGGCCTTAAGGAAAGAAGATTCATCTTCCTGAGATCAAATCTGGCCTCAGATACCAGCTGTGTGACCCTGGGCAAATCACTTAACCCTGTTTACCTCAGTTCCATCATTTGTAAAAGAAGCTGGAGAAGGAGAAGGCAAGCCACTCCTGTATCTTTGCCAAGAAAAACCCAGATAGGCTCAGGAAGAACGGGAAAGACTGAACAAGAGCAGAAATACTATCATCAAGGAGATTGTTTTAGCTTTGGTACTCAGCACCTCCTTACTACTCTCAGTTGTCTCTCCTCCTCTGATTGGAGGGCTGGGGGCCTTGAAGGAGGAGCCAAGAATGCCTCTCAAAGACTTTTTTTTTAAAATAAAATAATTTTTATTATGAAAGGGTTGATTTGACAAGCTTCTGCAACTGAAAAACTGGGGAGGTGGGGATGAAGCAGAAAGTTAAAAACCAAATGCTTATCTAGACATGCTTTATTTGAAAAAAATTTTTTTTAATGGAGGACTCAGAATTTCTAGCCAATTTCATTTCCTCCCAGCTATTCAGTTTGGTTTCGACTCCACAAATATCATGTCTCTTCACTGGATACCCTCTGGTACTCTCTCCACCCTCCATTTGGCTTCTTTTTGAGTATTGTTTTCCTTCATTAGATTTTTTTTTTCTGGAAAGGGGATGGTAGGCCAAAAAAGTTTGGGAAACCACTGATCTAGACTAACCCATTCATTTTTACATATGGGGAAACTGAGGTAAAGAGATGTGAAGGTGTGGGACAAAGGTCTTAAAATCCAGGTCTTCTAATGTCAAATCCTGGCCTCCCTCTATTATTTTGTGCTTACTCTACAATGAGCTATGAATGGCAAAGGGTAGACATTGTGCCTTGATTGTGGTTGGGAACAATGTCTTTCCATTGCTTGCATTGTCTTTCTATCTACATGACTAAGGCACAGTCTCTATCTCTAGTGGGGTGGATGGATCCATAGCAGGAATAGCATAAAGTGGGATGGGTCTACACCTCTAGGCTCTGGAAAATGGATATAGGATTTCATTTGTCCTTTTTAATTCTAGGTACAAGCAGTCCTTTACCTTGGGCCTCTAACCAGGGAGACCTTGGAAACCAGGATATTACAATCAGTCCAGCAGAGAAGCTCTGAAAAGACAAAGTACCTAGACACAGGCTTGGGTTGCCTAGTAAGGGCAACTTTAGATGTATGCATGTGTGTGTGTGTGTGTGTGTGCGTGCGTGCGTGCATCTGTACATATATATTATCTATCTATCTATCTATCTATCTATCTATCTATCTATCTATCTATNATATATTATCTATCTATCTATCTATCTATCTATCTATCTATCTATCTATCTATCTATCTATCCATCTATCCATCCATCAATCCATTCATCCATTATCAGAGATGTCAAGCCCTGGAGAAAGCTGGAGGCCATATATATCTAGGCCTTTTCCAGAGCTTCAGCATTATCACACCTAAAGTCGCTTTTTTTTTTATAAAGATGGTGGTATTGACGACCAATTATGAATCACCCATGCCTTGAAGTTTATTTTTATAATGTACTAGTTGTATGTTTATCGTTTGGATGTACTATCCTTAAAAGCCAGATGAGTATTTTGTAATAATTGTTTTTAGCCAGTTATTTGTGGCTTTTTCCTTCACATTCTCTTGATAGCTCAGACTTTTTGACCCATTAGAGCAAGTGACTATAAATAACTCACAGTTGGGACTTGATATTAGCCTACTCTATTGATTGTAAGGTAATAAACCTGCTTAAAGCAGGTATCTATCTATAAGACATCTTGTTGGCCAGAGAGTTAGTCCATGGCACAGTGCCCAATCTTTTCCAGTACATTCTGTGTCTCCTAAAGTAAATGTTGACATGTTCCCTGGGACTTCCTTTTTCTTAAAAAAAAAAGTGACACATAATAATCTCTTTTTCCTTATCACTATTATTATTTGCTATATTTAGTCTACTGTTTTGCCAGAGAATATTTTGAGAGTCTTTAAATATGAGGTGATTCCATTATCTTGTCAGAGGATACTAAATAAACAAAATTAATATTATATCTAGGATGAATTGGCTTTGAACACTAGTCCATTTTATCTTATAATTAGAAAACACAATAATATAATAATAATAATAATATTAATAATAAATAAATGTTCTTAACTTCAAGTTTCTCTCAAGAAACCATGTTCTGGACAATGGATTATTTTTGGATGTATAAATGTAAAGATTGGAATCTTTTTGGCTTAAAAATTCAGATGGAATTAGTTATTGTTAATATTTATCTAGTCTAGTGATAAGCAATGTGATAGATGAAAACAAACTCACATGATTATCTCAACAGTTGAAGAAACAAAAATCCTTTAACAACATATAACACTCATTTATTTAAAACAAAAGGAAACCCTATATTGTATAGGCCTTTTTGAATGGAAATTCTTTCACTATTAATAAGACTAGAGAAAAATTGATGTCCTAAAGATAGGCAAAAAAGGAGATAAAAGATGATGGTTGATTTAGGAAATTATAGGGAATTAATAAAGATATTTATAAGACAAATAATAGCATCAGTAATTTGTAGGTTACAAAATATAACCATAAAATCAACAGCATTTCTATATAATAAAACAAAATTCAGTAGGCAATTATAGAAAAGGAAATCTCATTCTGGGTAATTACAAAGTGCATAAAATATTGGGAATCAGCCTACCAAAACCAACAAAACTCTTGTATAGATTCAATCACAAAGTGTTTTTTAAAGAACTAAAGAGGGAGCAGCTGGGTTCCTCAGTGGATTGAGAGCCAGGCCTAGAGACAGGAGGTCCTAGGTTCAAATCTGGCCTCAGACACTTCCTAACTGTGTGACTTTGGGCAAGTCACTTAACACGCATTGCCTAGCCCTTACCACTCTTCGAACTTGGAACTAATACATAGTATTGATTCTAAGATGGAAGGTGAGAATTAAAAAAAAAAGAACTAAAGAAAGACTTGAATAGCTGGAAGACTATTCAGTGTTCATGGTTGGGTTGTGCCAGTATAATAATGACAATATTACCAAAGCTAATTTACCATTTTAATGCTATTCCAATCAAACTATCAAAGGCATTCATTCAGAGAACAAAAGATCCAGATTTTTTTTCCCATTTTTATTGTCATGCAAAACACAATTCCATATTGGTCATTGTTATAAGAGCAAACATATACAACCAAAACCCCCAAAATAAAACCATAAATATGCTAATGTAAAAGACAACTCCAACAGTTCTTTCTCTGGAGGTGTTAGCATTCCTCATCATAAATCTTTCAGGATTATCCCAGATTAGTGCCTTGCTGAGAGTAGCCAAGTTTTCACAGATAATCATCATCTAATATGATGTTACTGTATACAATGCTCTCCTCAGTTCTTCTTATTTCACTCTGCATCAGTTCCCACAAGATCTAGAATTTTTAATGGAAATAGTCATGCTGGCCTCCTTTTTGTTTCTTTACCTCTCTATCTCCCATGCCTGGAGTGCATCTAATCTTTCTCTCCTGATTTCTTTGGTTCCTCTGAATACTAGCTAAAATCTATTCCTATAGGAAAGCTTTTTCAGAGCCTCTTAATTTTAGTATTTCCCTTTTGTTAATTATTTCCTATTTATCTTGTAAATAACTTGTTTGTACCTGTTTATTTGCTTGCTGTGTCCCCATTTAGATAGTGAACTCTTTCAGGGCAGGGACTGTCTTTTTTCCTTTCTCTGTATCCCTAGCACAAAGTATAGTGCCTGTCATTAATAAACACTTACTGGTTGATCTTCTCCTCGCCCCCCCCCCCCCAAGTGTAAGATTAAAAATTAATATCTTCAGGTTTTATATTTTTATAACGTTTATTAATAATAACTTGAAGCAAAAGGAAGTAGCAACCTCAGTATAGAAAAAGAAACTTCCCTGACCTGGCATGTGGGAGAAGAGAGCTGAGCAGGGCCACACACACATTTATCTATACAACATAACTTGGGGTCAAAAAGGAAAGGGATGCTGGGTAATGCAGTTTCAGGGGTACAAATTTTCTATTTACACAAAAGGTAAGCATGAAGGGAGGATATAATTTCCAAACCTCAAACTATATAATAGAGCACCAATCATTAAAAACATTTGAAACTGGTTTAAAAAACAGAGTAGATCAATGGAACATATTGCATAAGAATCAGAAACAATGGAACTCAAAGACTTAGCATGAAAGCAGAGGCAGCTGATGGCACAGTGGAGAAAATACTGGTTAGGGAGGCATGAGTTCAAACCCAGCCTTAGGTACTTACAGCTGGATGACACTGGATAAATCACTTGAGTTTTGTTTTCTCAACAATAAAATGAGAGATAATAGTACCACCTACCTCATGGAGTTGTGAGAATAATAGTGTGCTTAGTACAGTACCTGGCACATAGTAGGTGCCATATAAATGCTTATTTCCTCATTTTACTCTCAGAAAACATAGATCATAAAGAGGGAAAGAATTTCCTATTTGTTAAAAACTGCAGAGAAAGTAGCCTGGAAGAAGTTAGGCTTATACCAAATGGATATGTAACTGCAGGTTTTCATCTTAGTTTTGCCTTTTCTCCTTTAGACAAATATGTTGCTTCTAAAACAAGGAGATCTCTGTAATGAGTTTTAATTTAATTTAACCTTTTAATTCTTGGGTCTATCAATATTTCCTATGCAGAAGGACACAGGCTTTTTTAAAATTTCACTGTCGTGATTAGCATTCTTCCAGAAACATTGATATTCTTAACTGAGGAGCTAAAATGTGGAATTTAATACCACTTCCCTCTTTTCTCCTTATTGAAATATGATAATGACTTTGAGGGCATATGTAAACTTCTCTGGAGTTGAGAAACTTCCAATTTCATTACAAATCTTCAGATAGGACTGAAGATAATGATGTTCACCATATATTTAACTAGAAAAATTACCAGGAAATTTCTTGATCATTATAACTTTAGATTATTTTAGATTAGACTATAATTATAAAATTATAAAAAACTGTAAAAAATCTACTATAATTTTATTGATTTCACTGGAATCTATATTTTATAAGAAAAATTTGTTCAATTTGGTCCTAACAATACCATCTGTTTAAATATATATATATGCATTTATTAGAATATTTAGCAACTAAGTAATACTTTTCTTGTGTTTTGTCTACTTAGACTTAGACCTTTAGTAGTTAAGCATCTTTTCTATGATCCGGCAGTTTATGGTCAAAATAAACTCGATGTATAGATTCATTCATTTAACATTTATTAAGTGCCTACTCCGTGTCTTAAGGCACAGTGATAAGGATAGAGGCATAGGCATGAAGTTCAGTTTAGAGAGGCCATGGTGCCCTAGTATGGGACTTTTCCATCAGAAAGAGGATCACAAGTGTATCTGAGATATAATCTATCAGCACTGCTAATCTCTTCCCTCTGAGATCACCTTCACTTACTCTTATTGTTTGTTCTTCACTTAGGAAGGACAGTGACATCTTGATTTGCTTGTGAATTGGATTTAAGTGAGGTAGAGTTGCACAAAGTCATCAGCTTCACTTTCTCTTCCAGAGTCAACCAAGTCCATGACTGGTGATGGCCCAGGATACAGTCTTTGACATCTGAGCAAGTTCTAAGCTCTCCCAGGTGCCCTTTGAAATTCTCTTCACTCTGCAAAGGAATTAAAGCTGCTACACTGTGCCTCAGTGCCTTAGTCCTTGGAAACAGTCCATAACAATGTTGTCTTTTTCTTTTCCAAGATGGACAAAGAAAAGTCCCTTTAAATACTTAAAGACAAAGTATTTAAGGACTTACAACTCTCAAGGAAAGAGACTGGAAGACAGATAAATTCAAACATTCAGGAAGGGGGAAAGGTCATGATTGTTAAGGATTTCTTCTTTTTTTGCCTGGACTTTATTTTGTTTATGGCATCTTTCCTTAGTCCTTAATTGAAATCTTATTGGCTTAAAAAATAAAATAAAAATAAGTAGGGCTATTATTATTTTCACATGTTGTCTACCAAACTAATTCAAATTGGCAATTGAAAAGTAAATGGAGGGAAAAAGAAATGGCATTTCATAACTAGAACTTGCTCTAGGGTATTACGAATTTCTAAGACAACTGTACAAAATCAGAAATTTTTGTTTCATGTTGTCTCAAAGGCCCATTGTTTCCCCAAAAGACTGAATAATTTCCCAGAAAAATTAATCTATAAAATTTTTTGAGGACTTTTTATGTTCTTGCTTTGTAGGAGTAGTCTTTTTGTGTCTGTGTATATATACCATCTTAAAAAAATACCACATATGAAAGCAGTGCTCACCTTGCATGGATGTCTTTGGAGCAGGATGATCTGTGTGTTCTTGTGCATTTTAGTGTTTATGTATATGTACACTTACCACAGCCCTTTGTCAAGAATGCCTTTGTCTAATTTTACAGTTGTCTTGACGTCGAAAGTTCTCCTTAAAGATAAGGAGCATGTCTTTCTAATACACTGTTAAATTTCTTTAACAACAGTATGCTAGAATGCTGTATTTGTTCTAGATTAGGGTGCTACTTAAAAAAATAACTTTCCTTTTACATACTGTGTTTTATAAGACTTGACTTTCATGATGCTTTAATATTATCTTTTATAGTCCTATAAGTATTGTTGGATTAAATTCTACAAGTAAAAATGTCCAAATTTAGTGGTGGCTTAAAACCCCAAGTAAAATTTTCTTTATGAGATTATAGGGTGGGTTATTTTTGTTTTGAGTCAACTAATGGATGCAGTGTTTTAGGATGTTGATTCTGACTTTTAAAATTTCTGTATCAGTATATAAAGTTTCTGTTTCACTATGGCATGGATCCCATGTGAGTTTGGCATCCCTCACTGCCCCAGGTTCAGAGCAGGGTGCTCTGAATAGTTATAGTTATGTAAATATGACTTAAGTCTCAACCCAGAACATTCTGTACTGATATACCAGACAGGAACTATAAATCAAATAGCCAAGCTTTTTAATAATGACAAAAAAAGAAAATTAATAACAAAGAAAAAATCAAATAGTAGAGTTAGTTCTCATTGATTTTGATGCCTAAAGGAAAAGGAACATTTACCAGATAGCTTATGCATCCCATGTAACACCTCTCCTGGCTCCATTACAAAGCAACTGGCCATGTGGCTCCATTTTCTGCCTCTGAAATGTCTTTCTGCTCAAAGCTCTTGCTGCCACCTTCTGGAGCTATCAATTGATGCCAGAATTTTCTTCATAAAGGAAGGGAGTTGGATGACTGGTTTTGGGGACTACGTAATCACAAGTCATAGGGCTAATCCACACAATGTTAGTGTTTTTGTTAGTAGGGCCACAAAAGTGGCCATAGGTTGCTTTGAGGATCTTCCTTATGGAATAGTAATATTTGCAGCAGGGGGAGGCTGATGCTGGTGGGTCATTTGAATTCAGAGATAAAATAGAGCTAAAGTTGATGGGATGGTCACCCTGAAGACCCACACCAATACAGGGAGAAAAGAAAGGAAAAGAATGCTCCTTGTGAGTTCAAGTCCCACCTCAGACTCATGCAATCTATGTAACTCTGAGCAAGTCATTTAATCCTGGCTGCCTCAGTTTCTTCATTTATAAAATGAGCTGGAGAAGGAAATGGCAAACCACTCTAGTATCTTAGCCAAGAAAACCCGAATGGAGTTATAAAGAATTAGACATAACTGAAATGAATGAACAATGTGCCAAGTACTGTGTTAAATACCAAAGGATCAAAAGAACACAGATTTAGAGTTGGAAAGGAGATTAAAGTATCCACTTCCTCATTATATAAATAAAGAATTTGAGCACAAAGGGAATAAATAACTTTCTTATTTCATATTTCAAATACAGCAGGGTTAGGACTTGAATCCCAGCTTTCTAGTTTAAAATCCTGCTTCTCATATTTCAAATTGAAGTGCTATTTCCATTTTCTTAACATTGTCTCTATTGCCCTATCCCCACTATAGATTGGGGTGAATAAATTATTTTCAACTCCCACTATGCCCCTGGAAACCAGCATCAAGCAATGAAATATACCTTTGAACGCCAATAAGACACAAAGAATCATTTTTCAACAGTGGAGAGCACAAGGAAGAGTTAGTAACCTTTGCCTTGAATTTATCTTGTTCCAGTCCAAGTTCTTGTTCGTTTTTTTCTTTTTCTGTGGATTTAAAGATGAGACAAAGGCATTCTGAGGCCTCTGGGAAAGGATAATATCATAGAATATATAAAAATGGGAAAAAGTCTTTGGAGATCATCTAATCAAATAAGCTTATTTTATAGATGAAGAAAGGCAGCAAGACCTCTTAGCACCACTTGGTGCTTAATAAATGCTTGCTGATTGATTGACTAGAATTCCTAAGAAGAGCCACAGTCAAATTGTATACATGTTGAAATGATATTTCTTATGTAGTATTGCTGGAAAAGACTGTGCTTTGAGGAGAAATTGAGTCACTTTGAAATGAATGTCTGCAGGCAGCTAGGTAGATAGAGTGCTAGCCTAGAGTCAGGAAGAGCTGGATTCAAATCTGACCTCAGACATTTCTTAGCTGTGTAATCCTGGGCAAGTCACTTAACACCAATTGCTGTTCTTCTGTCTTAGAACTGATACTAGGACAGAATGTAACTGTAAAAAAAATAGGGAAAACGCATGTTCGGATTTCTGGTTAAGATAGCCACATGAAAGTTCCCTTAAGGGACCTAAATCTTTGACTTTTACTCCAGTAGTGTCATAGAAAGATTGTTTATCACTTTAAACATTGACCAAGAAATCCAGAAAAGTATCAGAAAGCTCCTTTGTTCAGCACAGAATGGCAGAAAAAAACCCAGAAACTCAGACACCGGAAGAGAGATGCTATCAGGAAATCCATGAGTATAGTTAAAATGGATGAGAAGCCCAAGTAGCATCCTAAACAGGAAACTTGTGATGGTATCGTGACTGGAAAGGTCCAGTGTGGGGACAAATATCAGTGTCTTAACAGGGGAAGTCCTAACAAGGACAGAAAACCACCACACGTCCTGATGGAGAAAAGTTCAAGGAGGACAAAAGACCATTTAGAACTCTGATCAAGGAAGCCCCAGAAATGGGGGCTTCGCCTGGGACCCTGAATGGGGAAGCTAAATAAGGTTAGGAGGTTTAATGTATTTATTAGGGAGACTATACATGAAACAGAAAATCAACTTTCCTTGATTATGAAAGCCCCTGAAGGGGAACAGAAAATTACTCAGATCTAGAGACCCAAGTGGAGAAGCCCAATTTGGGAACAGAACATCATAGAAATGTTCATCTTGGGGTGGAGGGGAGAGAAGACCATCCAGCACCTCCATCAGGGAAGTCTAGGGAGATTGAAAAGTCTATAATCCAGAGCAGCTAATCTCAGAGTTCTGATTGGGAGCACTAAAGCTTGCTAGTGCTCTCAGCTCAGATACATCATGGGAAATAAAAACAAATAAGATTTAAGGATAAATTAGAGGTAATTATAGAGAAGACTAGGGAATGTTTCTTAAAAGCTGAGATATTTTAGCTGAGATTTGAAGAGAAGCCAGGTGGTGAAGATGAAGAGGGAGATAATTCCAGATACGAGGGAGGAAAATGCATGGAGAGTTATGTGGAAGGAAGAGTAAAAAGGCCAGCAATGGATTAGGTATAAGAGGATTGGAAAAGTAAAGGAAGATAAATAACTCAAAATGGTAGATGGAAAACCTAATCCAAGTATCAGACTCTTTGTAGAATTGAAATAGAGCAAAGGGAATCCAATGACCGCATAAGAGAAATATTAGATTTAAACCAAAAGATTAAAAAATGAAAGAATATGTAAGACATCTACCATCAAAATGACAGATTTGGAAAAAAGAGACAATTTAAGAATATACATTCCTACTCCATCCACCCACCAAATATGATGAAAAACAACTGAGAAAAAAGCACAGACAGGGGGAAAGGGAAAGTGAATTGTTAAGTGCCAGGCTAAGGCTCGAATACTGTTCATTTAGGTCCCAATTTGGGATAAAACATAGCACACTTCATTGAATAGTTAACAAAAGGAGGTTTACTTAGCACTAACATAGCAAGGATATGCAAGAAAAACACACAGTGTGAATAGACTCCCTTCCCCTCCTACTTGCATCTTTCTTCATGTGGAAATCTGTCTACTTTATATGGTTTTTAGATATCTATTAAGTAAGAGGCCCCCCAACTCAAGAGAAATTCCATTCAAAATAATTAAAGAATGTATAAAATATTTGGGACAGCAAGTATTTAAATAAAACTGAATAACCTTTAAATAAATATAGACCTAAGTGATTGGAGAGAGATTAATTGCTTATTAATGGGTCATCCCGTTATATATAATAAATTCCCACCAGGAAGCCTGGATAATAATAATAATAATAATAACAACAACAATAATAATAACCAGCATTTTTATACCACTTTAAGGTTTGGAAAGAACTTTTATAAATATTATCCTTACAGGCAGGTAAGTGCTATTATTATCTCCATTTTTAAAAATTATTTGTTTAGGATGGCACAGGTAGTAAGTGTCTGAGATAGGAGTTGAACTCAGGACTTTCTGATTTTAGATTCAGTAAGTGTTTTTTCCATAACTGTCATACACCATCCTCACCTTGAGCCAAAGCCCACCTACTGGTGTGACAGAACCAAAAGAATTTACATAGGACAGAGAACATATTACCAATTGCCATAGAATTAGGATTATTCTAGGTCCATTATTTTAGATATTTAAATATTTTAAATTTAAATTAAATTAAATTAAATTTAAATTAATTAATTTAATATTGATTTGAAGTATATTAAAAAATACCAGACTATGTCAGCTGGAAAATTTAAGATGATTACTTTCAAGGATGAATCTACTGTCTCAAAGAATGCCTTCTATCGTGTTTGTAAGGTCAGTTTCCTGATGTTCCCCTAGTAGGGGGAGCAGCTCATCTGACAAACATGCACCTATCATAGTGGCCTTTGTCTCTGTGGTGATAGAAGATCCTCAGCTTTTTGAGAATGTCTTGAGAGCAGGGACTGCAGCTTTTTAAGTTCTTATTTTTTTAAACCCTTACTTTCTGTCCAGTAACAACTCTAAGAAGGGCAAAGGCTGGGCAAATGGGGTTAAGTGACTTGCCCAAGGTCACACAGCTAGGAAGTGGCTAAGGACAGATTAGATAGTAAGCTCTTAATAAATGCCTTTTCATTCATTTGTTCAGTTAACAGAATATAATCACAAAATAGTTAAGTTATGTAATTTCTTATCATCCCACAATGTATGAATAAGCCTTTAAAAGTAGCCCCAGACCCAGAAAATCTTCTGTAGTTTGATACTGATTATTTTCAGTGTTTACTTACCTATTTCATTTATATATGTGAAGTGTTGTTTTTGTATTATTTGTGTTCTGCAAGATTCTTTTATAATTTTTATTGGGTTCCATTGGATGATCCCCAATTTCCAAACAAAGCAAGTTATTATAAGGTGTTCTGTACAACAAACTATTAAAGATTTTTTTAAAAATGGGCTACGTTACATTAAAGCCTTTGGCCATTGGAGGAAAAGCAGCTGACCACACAGAGGAAGCACTTTGCTAGTGGCTGAGAGAATAAGTCATGTGCCAGACACTCTGTATAGCAACAGCGAGTGAGTCCAGGGATGGAAGATTAGTTCCAGGGAATGTTATTTCAAGCTGAGCTTGAAAAATGCAAGAACTTAACCTTCTGAGAGGGAATGGGGGTGGGAGAGGGGCAGTAGGGCAGGGGAAGGAGGGGATACTTGCTTCTTTTTTCCTTCCATCATCCAGAGTTATTTGACCAGTAGGAAATAATATATATTTATAGATATCTAGATCTGTATCTATATATCTGGGAGTAGAGAGATAAACCAAGGCTAGACTCAGATACTTTTCTTCTCTTGAGAGAAGAAGCAACTTTAGGACTATGACCTTTGTAGTGGAGACCAAAATACTTAACTCCAATTTTGTAATAAGGTACTGTAAATATCCTATTAAGGAAAAAGAAAAAAAATTCAGAGTTCTTCTGTGGTATGAAGGGAGTGCCAAAACTTTTCACTTGGATTTTCCAGGTCAAGGAGCACTGCTCCTCTACCCCCTGCAATGTGGAAGGGATACCTGTATTCACATCTCTGAAAGCAAATTGGGAATATAGCTCCGAGGGGATGTTACAGAAAGACCTAGAGGAACTGAAGCAAAGTGAAATAAATGGAGCCTTGTAGAATATAAGTAGAATATACACAATGATTATAAATATATGCTGTATAATTATAATGTCCAAGTTTGGCCCTGAAGATGAAATATGTCTCCTTCCTCCTTTCTTTTGGAGGAGCTGTTAACTATGGATGTGGAGCACTACTCAGACTCGATCATTATTAATACTTTTTTCTTTTTCCTTTATTCTTTGTTATAAAACAAAATAGTTCTCTGGTGAAGGGACTGGAGAAGGACACATTAATATCTATAATATATACATATATTCTACATAGAAATGCATGTAAAAACATCAATAAAACTTGAAAAAGTCATCTTTACCTTATAGGAACATATTTAGCATTAATACTAATAATATATAATATTAAGCATGTATATATAAACTAGGTAGCTCAATGTTCATTGCCCCTCATAAGTACATAAAAGGTCAGCAAGTTTAGGAATTTGCCTTTTGGTAAAATAAAAATAACACCTTGAAGTTTGAAACTTCCTTTAAATACTTTGCCAGGGGAAAACCAGAAAACCACTTTGTAGAGAAAAGTTAACATGTGTAATATTTTAGAATAAAGATTTTTGGGGAGGTTTTTGCATGTTTGTTTTGGTAGCATTTGCCAAATGAACATTTCATGGTGAAATAATTTACATTTTCTCAATACTTGAGTCTACAATCTTGTAAATATTTTTGTGCAGTGTATTGCATATTTCTTCTCACATCTTGTTTCCTTAATACACATCTTACTCTCTTTAGTTTTTTCACAATTTTAGTCATTCTTTTAAATTTCACCAAAAATGATTTCACTTGGTCCTTCCATCACTGATAACTATCATTCATTATCTCTTCAACTCTCCATAGCTAAACTCAAAAAACCAATCTATAATAGGTGCCTTTACAATTTCTCCTATGACTCCCTTCTTTTTTTTTTTTAAACTCTTACCTTCTTTCTTAGAATCAATACTGCATATTCATTTTAAGGTAGAAGAACAGCAAGGTTTAGTAAAGGTGATTAAGTGACTTGCTCAGGGTTGCACAAGAATTGTCTGAGGTAAAATTTGAACCCAAGACCTCCCATCTCTGGGCCTGGATATCAGTCCACTGATACATCTAGTTCTTCCCTTATATAATCTAGCTTTTTCCCTTATCATTCCACTGAAACTGCTTTCTCCAAAGTTACCAATGATCTTTTAGTTGTCAAATCTAATGTCTTTTCTCAATCCTTATTCTCCTCCATCTCTCTTTAGCCTTTGACAATATTGATAACTCTTTCCTCCTTGATATTCTCTTCTCTTTATATTTTAGGCTGGTTTCCTTTAAATCACAACTAAAATTCCATTTTCTACAAGAAGACTTTCTCAATGCCTTTTAATTCTAGTGCCTTCCCTCTGTTAATTATTTTCTATTTATCCTGTATGTAGTTTAAAATATATATATTTGTTTGCTTGTTTCTCCCCATCAGTTTGTAAGCACCTTGAGGGCAGAGACTGGTTTCTTTTTGCCTCTTTTTGTATCTTCAGTGCTTAGCACAGTGCCTGGAAATAGTAGATGCTAAAAAAATGTTTATTGATTCATTGAAAATCTTGTGCATTATAATGCACAAGTATCAGAGATTTCAATTTCATGAGGAGCACATAGAGTTAACAAAGGAATAAACTGAATGTATCAAAATGAAAAGTTCTTAATGGACAAAAAGAAAAGAGAACAAATAAAACAATGAAAAGAATCTGTTTTTAGAGAACAGAAGCATAAAAAGAACAAAATTAACAAAAGAAGTTGGAGAGGAAGGGGAATTGAACTAATCATTTAACAAAGAGGGACAACACTGGGGAAAAAGTGGGGAAAATTAGATAACAGAAAGTAAGAAAGAAAGGGAAGGAAGAAG
This sequence comes from Gracilinanus agilis, assembly GCF_016433145.1. NCBI lineage: Eukaryota > Metazoa > Chordata > Mammalia > Didelphimorphia > Didelphidae > Gracilinanus > Gracilinanus agilis. The sequence goes on along the minus strand of NC_058132.1, from coordinate 412,605,392 downwards.
GAAGGGATGAATAAATTAAGGAAGAAAGACCATTAAATTAAACTTCAAAAGTGTGGAAGGGGCAGCTGGGTAGTTCAGTGGATTGAGAGCCAGGCTAGGGAGGTCCTAGGTTCAAATCCGACCTCAGACACTTCCCAGCTGTGTGACCCTGGGAAAGTCACTTGACCCCCATTGCCTACCCTTACCACTCTTCCACCTATAAGTCAGTACACAGAAGTTAAGGGTTTAAAATTAAAAAAAAAAATGAAAAAAAAAGTGTGGAAGAGGTTGAATAGAAGGAAAATTTATTATAGAATAGAATTTACTATGCATCAAGTGGATCTTAAAAAAAACAACCAGGAGTTGAAACCATGTTATGAGATAAAGAAAAAGTAATAAATTCATTATATAAATGGAGATAAACAAGCAAATTACATTATGTTTAAAGGAATCATAGACAATAAGCAATAGCAATATTAAAGTTATTCACTCCAAATAGCATTACATTTACATTCACAAAAATTGCTCAATTATACAAAAATTCACAAATATAAAAATACATGTAGTAAAGGAAAAAGAATACACTTGTAATATTCTCCTCTTAGAGATGGAAATATTTAATAAAAAGATAAATAAAAGATTAAATATGGAATTAAAAAAGTTTCAAAGGACTTAGGACTAAAAGATTTATTGTGTCTTCTGTTTGGGACTACTAAAATATACATATCGAGATCTAATGGCACTATTAAAAATGTTGACCACAAATTAAGTCATAGTGAAATTATTAATAATAAAAAGCAGATATATTAAATTCATCTTTTACAGATATAATGGTGCAATAAAAATGGTAATCATTTCAGGGGTCACAAACAAAAGATCCAAATTTATACAAAAATCAAATAGTAGAAATGATTAATAATTTTGTAAAATGTTTTTGTTAAAATGATTATCAGTGAAAAAGTTAATTCTTTAATACCATAAACTAATGAAGTAAAAAAAGAGGACTGATAAAATGAATATGCATTTTTAAAACTCAGAAAGTCAACAAATAAAAACTCCAAATAAGTACAAAAGAAGAAAATCTTGAAAATTATATGAGAAATACAAAAATATTGGCAATTAAAGAGATTTAGCAACTAGTTAATGCAACTAAAAGCTGGATCTTTGAAAAGACTAGTAAAATTGATAAAATTTTAGACAACTTGACTAAAAGGAATGGGGTAGACAACCAAATTAACAAAATTTTAAAAAATAACGTGAAATCAGAACAAAAAGCCAGAAGGAATTAAAAAACAATCAGACTCAGATATACACAATTATATACTAGAAAATTAATAATGTTGTAAAGGGTGATATTACGGTTGGACTGAATATATCCCATTTTCACAGCATAAAAGAAATAAATGATTTGCTTCAAAATAAGATAACATCAATTTAGAAGAAAATATGTCAAACGTAGATATGAAATAACTTAATTCTAGAAAAGTGAAATAGAACTCTATTACTTAAGGCAAAATAAAACCTCTAGGTCTAAATTAATTTACTGGAGAATTCTATCAAATTTGAAAGAACAATCAATACATAAACTACACAAATTATTCTAATAATTGAGAAAGAATATGTTACCAGACTCTTTTTTTTTATGAGACAACTATACAACCCTGATACCAAAATCAGAGAAGAATAACACTACAGACCATTATCATTAATGATTTAATGTATCCATTTGAGAAATTTCAAATAAAATCCTGACAAAAAGATTATAGCAATTTATTTTTTTTAAATTACCTATTGTGATAAAATTGGATTTATACTAGGCATTGTAGAGATTGTTCAATGTAAGGAAAACAATCAATAAAATTAATTTTTTAAAAATAGAAACCTCCAAAACCACCTGATTATGTCAGTAGATGCCGAAAAAGCCTTTCACATTTATTCTAAAAACCTTGCAAAAATTTGCATATAGGTAATTTTTTTAATATTAAAAAAGTATTTGTAAAACTGAAAGCAAACATTTTATTTAATTGCCAAATGCTAGAATCTTTCCCAATAAATACAGAAGTAAAGCAAGTATATCCTTTTTTTCTCAATTTGAATTCATTTAAAATATTTAAATAATACAGTTGTTTTGTGAATAGAAATTCTGGCCTTAGAGATGGGCTTTTGGCAGCTTCGTGAGATGTTGGAGTGATGGTGGAGTGGGTGGTGGGAGTGTTGAGAAGAGTAAAGAGACACATGGAGGAGCCAGGGAAGATTCATTTGTGACTGGAGTGACTACAAGTGTTTGGCTCTAATTTCATATCAGAGATATTTAGGGAAATCAGGAAATAATCAGTGTTGCTACATGTGATGCAAGTTGTTTAGGAGCTGGTTTGAGAGTCATGTAACAACACTGAATAAGATTTGGTGGTTGTGATGTATGAACATTTAAGTTGCAAAGCAGGGTACCAGAAGAGGACATTGTTATTATTAAAAATGATATAGATGGATATTAAAAGAAGTATTAATATTTTAATTAAGGCCATATTGGTAAAATAAAGATGACCACGTGCCTACTAAGATCTAGTTCAAATTCCTCGCCATACCTTCTCCCACCTGGCTCCCTCATAACCAAAGAGGACGTCCCAATCTAGTCCTTTCTATTTAAGCTACGCTTTACGTTCACTCACGTCATCACATAAGACTGGAAACCCATTGAATCATGGGAAATGTAGTTTCCAAGTCCCCTAAATGTCCACAGGAGGTTTGTCATATATCTTAAATATTTAAAACTCAAATGAGCCCCAAATACCTCTCAATGGAATCCCCAAAATTCCAAATAACACAACATGGAGGAGACACATGAAGAGGACATGAAGAGACACATCCTGTGCTATTTGCCTTAAATTTTTGTATTTGTTTAGGATGAAGATGGGGTGATGAAGCATGAATTTGTAGGCTGGTTGCTGACACAAAGAACATATATTAGCATGGAGTAAGCAAGAATGGGAGTTTTAAAATCAAATTCTTTTTAGTACAATTATCTGATTTATGCACTTGGCAACAACCTGTTGGCGAAGTGGCCAACCCACTTTCTCTCCATGTAGAGGCAAGAAATGTTAAAGTCTATATAACCTTTAAGAAATTTCTTATGACCAGAACCTATCTAATAAACCTTGAGAATTAGACAATCTCTATTGAGATCAGGGCTTCTTTGAATAGGCAGATTTCTAGAAATACACTTGAAGAAAACTATTGTTTGCACCTTAGTTCCAAAAAAGGGCAAAGACATTTTCCTTCGCAAGAGCCTTATAACTTCTTCAAGTCTTGTTGCCATCTCAGCTACCAACAAATTGTAGTACTCACAACTCTAGTGGCTTCCCTTTCCTAACACTCCCCCCCCAAAATACGAAAAGGACTTGATATTTAGGAAAATATCCTTATATAGATTATTTTCTTACATCAATCAAAAGTATGTTTCATTTACATCAAATTTATGGCATGGATTTCTTAGATAATGTAACCCCACAAAGTTTAATGCAAATAGTAATATATTTAAGTCCTCAATTGGGTCTAATTCCTGCTTGCCTATCCTGTACATCTCTTGTCTAGTTCGTCCCATAAGTTCAAGACAGGGAGTCCACCTCACATTCTCCAGTCCTTTCTTCCTTTTCCCTGACATCAAGAGTGTTCCACTCATCTTGCTGTCTCCTGTTATCCTCATCCTATCTATGTGAACAATCTATCTTTTCTTTCTATCATACAATTCTTTAATGACGTCTTCTATTATCAGGGGCAGCTAAGTGGTGTAGTAGATGGAGTTAGAAAGGCTTGAGTCCAAGTCTGGCTTCAGATACTTAATAGCTGTGTGACCCAGGGCAAGTCACTTAAGCTCTATTTGTCTCAGTTTTCTCATTTGGAAAATGGAGAAAATAAGAGTGCCTATGTCTAAATAAGATAATAATTATAAAGCACTTAGCACACGCATACATTTATTCCCATTCTTCAAAATTCTTCATGAGTTATACTCTGCAGGTTGGTCACATCCATTATATGTCTCTCCATTATCCTCTGAATGATATTCATATTTAATTCTTCAGAAATTGTTGTATTTAATGCATTTATTGCAGTATAACAATAGCAGTAGAATACTAGCATCAAACACATGTGGGAAGACTAGAATCATTAAAAGAGCATTACCATTTCCTAAAATCAATTTAGCCTACTTTCCCCTTTTTGACCAATTCTGGGCCCAATTTGTGCTCTATTTGTATTGTCTATTACAGATACACACACAGAGGAAAATTTCTCTAGGTTGTCAATCCACGTGCACAGTGTCATCCAGTCAAGGGACATTTTTCATCCATTTGAGCTTTTTTCATATATAGGTAGCTAGATGTTGCAGTGGATAGAGTGATGGACACCGAGTCAGGAAAATCTGATTTCAGACTCAATCTTAGACACTTGCTCATTTAACCTCTCTCTGCCTCAGTTCCCTCATCTTTAAAATGGGAACAATAATAGCAACTACCTTGGCCCCAGTATTGTTTGCAAAGCTTAGAGAACTCTATAAATCAGAGAATCTATCTTCAACTTGTATTCTGCCCTGTTATCACCTCTGTGACAGCAGGGAATACCTTTAGTGAATGAACAGATTCCTGTTTTTTCATGGTTTGTTTGATGTTAATGATCAGGAAGTCTCTGAATAATAGGCTTATTCTGTTATGTCTTTCAAGGCATTTTGAAATATTTGGATATAAAACAGTCACTACAGAACGTAGAATAAAGCAGACGATATACCGATCCTTCTATTCTTTCCTTCCTCTGACACACACTGGTTTTTGTCAGAGAAAAGATTATGTGGAATAGAGTTCACTTAACCTCTGAGTACCTCCAAGTAGCTACACAAACAGAGGAGCTGTCCATTTACTTTTGTATCAGTAGAAAGAGTTTTCTACTCTAATGTAATTATAGGTTGGGAACTACTGGCATATGGCATACACAGACAGACAACCAATGAGGTACAAAATGGAAATGTGCATATATACATTATATATAGGAAAGGGTTCTTAGCATGTGATTTTATGAGTCTAGGGAACTCTCTCCACTGATAAGTATATTGTAAATTCTTTACTTTTTCTTAAATTTTTTGCTTTTACTTAAACTTTTCTTTACTTTTACTTAAATTTTACTTAAAAAGTTAAAAATTCTTTACTTTTAAAATCCCTTTGTCTTGGAATCGATATTAAGTATTGGTTCTTAGGACTAGATAATTGGGGTTAAGGGACTTGCCCAGGGTCACACAGCAAGGTTGTATCTGAGGCCAATTTTGAACTGAGAACCTTCTGTCTTTGGGTCTGGATCTCTATCCATTGAGCCACCTAGCTGTTTCTAGTGTCAGTTCTTCTATAGTTTGCAACTTCAGAGTTACTTAGGGGTACAGAGAGATTGAATGATTTGCCCAGCATGACACAGCTTTGAATTGAAACTAGGTTGTGCTGGTTCCCAGATCAGTCCTCTATCTATTATTTCATACTTCTCATATAATAAAAATGTGTGTATGTATACATACAGCTATTTGTGTGTATATATGTTTGTGTAGATATACATATTTCTTACATATATATTAATATAAATGCATAAACATATATAAACAATAAAATATAAATAAAGTATATATAGAAACAAATATAGATCTAGAAATAAATATAAATATGAATATATACAAATATATAAATAAATATAATATATAAATAATCCTAAGCAAATAAATAAATAAATAAATATGTAAACAAAGAGACAGAGAAAAAGAAAGAAACAGAGAGAGAGAGAGCAAGAACTATATAAGGCCACAATCAATGTGTCCTAAATATCTTTTGTCGCTTTTTTCCATAGTGTTCCCCAAAGGAGGTTGTACATCTAAAAGCCTATGCAGATAGCATTCATCTTGTTTCTCTGACCTATATTTAATGCCTTCTTGCTTTAATTACTTCAAAGAATTTCCTAGAGAAACTCTTTGGGTTGCCCTAAGTAGTAGATTTAATCTCTTCATTACCCTAGTGTTGAAGTATTTGCTTCCAGTGTAGACAGATCTGTGGCTTCAGACTAACTGTCGTTCAGTGTTAAAGAGTACATGATAAGAGAGTGAATGAAACGTAGCATTTCAAAATGACAAATCCCAATCCCAATAATACAAAAATATTTAGTTAGAAAAATTCCCATTTAATGACGGTCCACGATCAGAATAAAAGGAAGACTTCAAAATGATTGTGACCCGTGCAAAGAGGTCTTTGGCACAAGGCCATTATTCCCAATACATATGAACATTTCCACTTAAATTCAAGGTCAAAAGAAGCTAAGTGAGAAGGGGGTGAGGAATAGGAGTAAAATACTCCATGAAAATTTTTTGAGCTGATTAAAAATTTACTGAGAAAAGAATCTATTCCAAGTGCAGTAATGATGTACAATACATCTATCGCTTAAAGGGAACCCAGGACTCAGCATTAAAATCTGCTTCCCATGAAATCTGATTACCCCCTTATCAGTGTGGCACCCATTAAGGCTCTGATAGAGTAACCAATCAGTTGTTCTGTCAGCCTTAATTTCCTTAAAGAAAAACCTCAAGTATCCAACTCACCCAACAGGATAATGTACAGATGTAATTAAAGCTTTATCATGCTAAACTGATGTCACTTCCCACTAAGGAATTAAGGTGTCTTAATGACAATAACTGACTTTATACAGCAATTGTTGCTCACAACAAACATGGGGTGTAAGTCCTACAGGTATTATAAACTCCTTGAAGGCAAAGACTATTTCATTTTAGTTTTTGTATCTTCATCATTAAATATAGCAATAGACACATGATTATTTATTGACTGATTTTTCTCATTTTGCTAATGTGGAAACTGCATTAAAAAACCTTTAAATAAAAAAATACCCAAGAAACGTAAATAAATAAAGGTCACCCAGACAGGAAGTTCTAAAGCCAGGTCTTAAACACAGGCTGCTGCTTATTTCAAATCCAGCACTCTTAAAAATAAAATTAAAAACCTTTACTTTCCATTTTAGAATCAATACTGTGTGTTGATTCTAAGGTAGAAGAGTGGTAAGGGCTAGGCGATGAGGGTTAAGTGATTTGCTCAGGGTCATAGAGCTAGGAATTGTCCAAGGTCAAATTTGAACCCAGGACCTCCCATCTCTAGACTTGGTTCTTTATCTACTGAGCCACCTAATTGCCCTTCCAGGACTCTTTTTATTAGACTATGATATCTATGTTTGGATTAACTGGCATATTGACCAAAATGTCAAGCTTCTCTCCCACTTCAAACCTGAATAATCATTAGAGAGAGATAACCGTTTGGACCCAAAAGAATGCTGAGGGTGAGCAATAACAGAAAGGGCCTAGGATCTTCCATTTCCAGACTTGTGCACTTTTCATTATGAACACATAAATCACTCACTGCATCATTTCCCATAAATTGCTTTCGAGAAGACAATTAAAAACTTTTCATTCAGAATTAATTTGGAAACTGTCATCTCATCCTTCGTATTGTGCCTCTTGTGTTATTTGTTGATATTTAAAAAAGATGAGTATATCCAAGGAATTATAGCTAGAAAAATGTTATTTAAAATTATATTGTTTTTTTTTATCTATGTTAGTTGAACTTGCAAGGTGAGGTGAGAGGGAGATAGCTTTCTTAGCTTTTTTTCTTCTATATTTTCCATTTGGGAAAATTACTAATAATTTTCTCAAATTTATTTAGTACCAGGAGCAAGGCAGGCAGATGCTTATTCTGGTAAGTAAAGTGTAGTTGTTATTGGGCATAGGATTTACAGTAAGCAAACAATGGGATAAGAATGAGATCAGGCTTTGGTATGGTGTTTTCAAACATTTTGTTCTCAAAAAAAAACCCACTCATACACTGTTATAGTCTTTCCCTTAAAAGATTATTGTGGATTCCCATAGAGGATTTTATTTATCTGGGCTATATCTATTGATATTTACTGTATTGGAATAACCAAGAAGTTTTCCTGAAAAGATTTCATGGATCCCCAGGGTTTTCAAACTGAACTTTGAGAACCATGAATTCAGGTGATAATATACTAAGTAGGACTCTTAAAAACCTCTGTGTTTTACTTACAATTTTACTTTTGGCTTGTCCTGTGGACTACTTTATATATGTTTTAAAACTTCACCTTCTGTCTTATAATCAATACTGACCATTAGTTCCAAGTCAGAAAAGTGGTAAGGATTAGGCTAGTGGGGTTTAGTGGTTTGCCCAGGGTCACAACTCTAGAAAGTGTTTAAGGTCAGATTTGAATCCAGGACTTCCTGCCTCCCCAACTGGTGCTCTATCCTCTGAGTCACCAAACTGCCCTAGTTTACTGAATCTTTAGTGAAGTATCAGTTTTAATTTGTGCAATATTTAAGAAAACAGGATTCTCCTACATAATAGAATAAAATAGTATGATCATGTAAAAATTTTTCCTAAAATACATTAAGAATCTATTGCAATGGATGATTTCAAAAAAAGTTGGAAGATCTATATGAACTGATGCAGAGTGAAATAAGCAGAAATGGAATAACACTGCATTCAGTAACAGCAATATTGTGTGATGATTATCTGTGAAAACTTGGCTACTCTCAGCAATGCAATGATCTGGGACAATTCTGAAGGACTTATGAGAGGGAATGCTATTCACCTTCAGAGAAAGGACTGCTAGAGTCATATGGTTGTGGATCAAAGCATATTATCTTTTGCATCAGTGTATTTGCAGTTTTATTTTTGTTTTTGTTTTTGTATGAATGTGCTCTTACAACAATGAACAAAATGGAAGTGCGTTTTGCAAGATAATGCATGTATGGTACAGATCAAATTGCTTATTACATTGAAAACATTTTGAAAATTATTATTACATGTAACTGGTAAAGTAAAATATATTTAAATTAAAAAATTTTTTAAAAGAATCTACTGTTATATATGATTGAATAGACATGCTTCTAAGCATGGAAGAGTGACTACAAACTGGATAGAATTACATTTTTGGATGAGAGATAGAATTATTATAATGAAAAAATACCAAGGGCAAAATAACAAAAGTTGTTTTATCATTCCTTTATTTATTTATTTATTTATTTATTTTATTTTAAACCCTTAACTGCTGTGTATTGACTTATAGGTAGAAGAGTGGTAAGGGTAGGCAGCAGACTGGGAGCTCTTGTCTTTTCCATCTTTTTTGTCTACCTTAAGATTATCACAGTGCCTGGCACATAGTAGGCACTTAATAAATATTTGATTCATTTAATAAATGCTGATCGAATATGAAATTGTGAATAAGGGGTTCAAGCACCAGTAGGACAATTTATTGCCTGTAATACATTCAGTAAGCAACCTCTGATAGATTAGTTTTCTCATCTGTAAATTTTCTCATCTCTATACCTGCAACCTATTTCAGGTTTCTCAGGTCTTCTACATTTCTAAATCCATAGGAACAATTTATAAAAAATCTGGTCGAACCAAACTATCTTTTTTTTAATTTGAAAAATTTTATTTAATTACTTCATTTACAATATTTTTCCATGGTTACATGATTCATGTTCTTTCTCTCTCCTCCCTTAGCCAATGAGTTCCACTGGGTTTTACATGTGTCATTGATCAAGACCTATTTCCATATTATTAATATTTGCATTAGGGCAATCATTGAGAGTCTACATCCCCAATAATATCCCCATCAACACATGTGATCAAGCAATTGTTTTTCTTCTGTGTTTCTGCTCCCACAGTTCTTTCTCTGGATGTGAATAGCATTCTTTCTCATAAGTCCCTTGGAATTCTTCTGGATCATTGCATTGTTACAAGTAGAGAAGTCCATTACGTTCAGTTGTGCCACAGTGTATCAGTCTCTGTGTATAATGTTCTCCTGGTTCTGCTCCTTTCACTCTGCATCAGTTCCTGGATGTCATTCCAGGTCACATGGAATTCCTCCAGTTTATTATTCCTTTGAGCACAATAGTACTCCATCACCAAAAGATACCACAATTTGTTCAGCCATTCCCCAATTAGAGGGCATCCCTTCATTTTCCAATTTTTTGTCATCACAAAGAGCGCAACTATAAATATTTTTGTACAGGTCTTTTCCCTTATTATCTCTTTGGGTTATAAATCCAGCAGTGGAATGGCTAGAACCAAACTATCCTGTTCTCTCTACACAAATGTACCTAAGAGAAACAAATAGCTCTGCCTTCCTGGGATGGAGTTTATAAGAATAACTAAACAATCCCATGTCCTAGAAGGAATGGCAGCTACTTCTCAAAAGACAACTTCTTTTCCTTTTCCTTCTCCCTGCTTTTTAAGGCTAGATATTTGCTGGAGATTTTCTTTATAATAGAGGGTTAAAACAATAATTTTGACTTTCTTAAGAAAAATAACAATATTCAGTGTAAGGAAGGGATTTGAGCCTCTCACTATTTGGTGGATGAATATTACATGGTAGCAGTCACATTCAGAACCCCCAGTCCACAAATACAAGTGCCAAGTTGGAGTAGTAGTAAAGACATTATACTTTATGAAACAAAATATATCAACACATATTAACATGCACAAGGTGTTATTAAAGTATTTTTTGTGTGTGTTCGTTGTTGTTGTTCAGTCATTCAGGTGTTTAACTTTTCATGATCCTGTGAACCACACTGTAAATGGGATTTTCTTGGCAAAGATCCTGTAAAAGTTTTACCATTTCCTTCTCCAGTGTATTGAGGGAAAGGTTGAGTGACTTGTCCAGGGTCACACAGGTAGGAAGTGTCTAAGGCTGGATTTGAACTCAGATCTTCCTGATTCCAGGCCCAGTGCTTTACCAACTGAGCCATATAGCTATGTGTGTACATATGTACATATATGCCTTCATCTTAATGAATACACACACATATGAGAGAGAGACAGACAGGCAGAGAGAGAGGCTTTAATAATCAGTCATTCATTTTCTGAAGATTTCCTTTGGGAATATGACCCATTTCATATTGACTGTTTGACAAGAGGAACTCATCCCCAAAGAATAAAATAAATGTAGAATATCCTACTTCTTAGTACTATTTTATTCTGAATGGATAATTATAGCAAAAGAAGAATAATTAATATTTTATTACAATTAAGTAGGATGGCAATAAAATACACAATTGAAGTATATATTATATGTATTTAATTTAATCTACAAAAATAGTTTCAAATCAATTTGGGAATTATATTTTCATCCTTTCATAATTCAATAAGAATACATAACTTCTTAATTTATCCTGATGCTTTTGCTGATCCAATTTTCCAGCACTTACATTGAGTTTTTCAGTTTTACCACATGAATCACTCTGTGGTAAAACTCTAGTCTGAGAAGGAGAAATTGTAAAATATTTTGCTGTCAATTTCCTTACTTGTCAGGTTTTTTGGGTTTAGTAAGAGAAAAAGAAATTTGATTAACCTGGGTTCAAAACCACTTGTATCAGGTCAGTGTGTATAAATAAATCCTAGTGATCATCTTTAAATGAAACCTTAACCCAGAAAGATTTTTCTCACCTGGATGAATCACTGTAACTGCTTCCTTGGCAAAAACTGACTAAAATTGTATGAAGTGGAAGAGGCCATTTGGTGTTTCACATATCCTATTTTGCTGGATCTGCCAAAATACAGCATCCTTCTACCAATTTTCCCATCTGCTGGGTTTAACAGTTTTGGAGTGGCAATATCTTTGAATTATAGAAATAAATCATACATGTCAAAAGGGAAAAGAACAAAAAATATCCCATTTTGTTATTTCCACATTATAATTCTAATGTAGGACAAACCATTATAATCCATTCTAGCATTCACTAGAATAGATATCAGAAGCAGTAGCAAAGCAAAGCTTTTAATTGCTACCTTTGTCTAGGTGAGCTTTGGATCTACAGCTTTAGGAATATTGATATTTTATGACACCTTGATTTTGAAATGGATTTCCCAAGAAACCAGGTAACTTTAAAGAAGGCAGACAGGCTTTTGATCCAACCATACCACTGCTGAGTTTATACCCCAAAGAGATCATAAGGAGAAAGACTTGTACAAAATATTTATAGTCACTCTCTTTGTGGTGGCAAAAATTTGGAAAATGAGGGAATGCTCTTCAATTGAGGAATGGCTAATCAAACTGTGGTATCTGTTGGTGATGGAATACTATTGTGCTCAATGAACTGGAGGATTTGTAAGTGAATAGGAATGACCTCCAAGAATTGATGCCGAGTGAAAGGAGCAGAACCACAAGAACATTATACACAGAGACTGATACACTGTGGCACAATTGAATGTAATGGACTTCTCTACTTGTAACAATGCAATGATCCAGAATAATTCTAAGGGACTTATGAGAAAAAACACTATCTACATCCAGAGAAAGAATTGTGGGAGCAGAAACACAGAAGAAGAACAACTGCTTGAACACATGGGTTGATGGGGATATGACTGGGGACATAGACTCTAAATGATCACTCTAGTGCAAATATTAATAATATGGAAATAGGTCTTAATCAATGACACATGTAAAACCCGGTGGAATTGGTTATTAGCTACAGGAAGGGAGTGGGAGGAGGGGACGGAAAGAATATGAATCATGTAACCATGGAAAAATACTCAAAATTAATTAATTAAATAAAGATTTCAAATAAAAAAATAAAGAAGGCAGACAAATGGAAGAGGAATATATGCACTACTGTGATGTAGATTTTTACCTGAAGGTCTGACCCAGACCTGTGATGTTATTATTTTATGGAACTCGATGTGGAAAGACCCTCTTCAGATACAAATCAACAATTCATCTGGGACTTTTAGACTAAGAGATGCTTGGGATACAGAGAGGCTAAGTGTCTCACCCATGCTGATGCAACTAGCAGAAGTCAGAGGAAGGACTTGGAGTCTTATGACTCCAAGGTCAGTATTCGATTGTCCAGTTATATCTAGAGAAACCGAAAAGCAGACAATAGTAAAAATAGAAATTTGATGATATTTGCATCATATTAGAGGAAAAATTGTCTTCCATCTAAGAAATATGAACTGTGTAGTCAGCAAATGCACATCATTCAGGGCAATTTACTTTCTTTAAAAAAATTATACCAGATCCATAAAAGGTCCCCTACAAGTCAGCCAGACAATCTCTCTGAACACTTCCAGTTTTAGCTTAAGATTTCAGCTATTCAGTGGGGCTGTTGCTTATGGAAAAGGGGCGAGAGGGACAAAGCTGACAACATGATGTTTATAAGTATTATATTCTCCCCCTTTCCCCTGAGTTCATTCCCCCTACTGCTCTGGCACTGATGAGTTGGGTCCTCAGAGAGACAGATGCTACTCCTGAGAGTAATTCAGTGGTTGGTTAGCTAAATAGCCAACCAATAGGCTTAATGAGTTCTTAGCCCAGAGTACATCAACACAGTAGTAATATTTCTCTCCAAACCTAGGGTTCACTCTCCCACAACTAATATCGAATCCATGGATGGCGTGGTGAGGAAAGGAGGTATAACAACAGTAGTGGTGCTTATGCGATCATGCTTGGCCGTGGCAATGTGTAACTCTGGAATTCTCTTAATGTCCTTTCTATGAAGAGATTTCACTTGTGGGTTTGTCTGGTCCCTTGCAAGGTGCAGCATTTTAGCTGGACAAGTGGCTCAGTTGGGCTTGAGCCTTGCAGAATTCTGCATCTTTGCTGCGTGGGTCAATATGTTGTTGGGTTGCCTCCTTCTTCCTGGCACAGATCCTGGGACAGATAAATTTATTGGATGGTGGTTTGGCTGCTGCTAACCTGAGCCAAACAGATCAGTTAATCACTGGTTGGCTCATCATAAGGCATACCATCTCTGTTCAATCAATCAATCAATCATGGTACATTTATTAAGCACCTACTATGTGTCGGGCACTGAACGGGTTGATCTCACAGATTCCCCTGGGCTTGCTCTTTGATAGGAAACCTCAATTTCCATTTCCTCTCTCCTTTGGCTTAGCCTTGTGCTCTTTCTGTGTGGGTATTCTTTATAACTGGAGTTCGGTTATGCTCTTTTAGAAAGGACAAAGATCCTTAATCTCGGAATTGAGAAGCCTCTGGCTCTGCTTCCTCCGAGATTGACTCTGAAATTTGTCATCTGCTAGTCAGGAGGTAGGAGAGGTATATACACTTCTCTATAATTTGTCCTCATATAGAACAGTCTGCTCAGTTAGAAATCCCAACCTTATTCATGATGACCAGCCTGTAATATTCCCCAGGGTTCTGTTGGGATAGTATGTGAAGTGGTACCAAAGAACTCTGTTCTTTGAGGAAAGTTCATTTTCTTTGCTGCCTTTCATATGTAATTGAGCCTTAGATCCCCTCTAAATTGTGGGATGCTTTGCTTATTTTTGAAGTGACTTCCCTTTACATTTCATTGTCTCTGTCTTTGGTTGATATGACTGAACTTTATTAAAGTCTAAACAGGATTCACCCTCATTTATAGATTTTTTAATACTACATAGTAATTTCCTAGTTATATTTACAATGATAGTATAGTAGTAGAAAACTAAAACAAATGGAAAACTGAAAATATTTATTTTTATAGTATATATGTTTTTGCCCCCCCAAAAGGATGAGTTAGAAATCTTCTCACTGCACTCACACAGTATGTTTAGTAGAATTGTCATTGACAATTGCCATCATTTCTTTCTTTTTTTTTTTTTTTTAAACTCTTACCTTCCATCTTGGAGTCAATACTGTGTATTGGCTCCAAGGCAGAAGAGTGGTAAGGGTAGGCAATGGGGATCAAGTGACTTGCCCAGGGTCACACAGCTGGGAAGTGTCTGAGGCCGGATTTGAACCTAGAACCTCCTGGCTCTCAATACACTGAGCTACCCAGCTGCCCCACCCCCATCATTTCTTAATGATGAAAGATCAGATGATACTAATGTAATCTTGGATGTTACCAGTCTTTTATACTGATCAGTGATGTTGGGAAACTTTACATTTTTGGAATGGCTTACTATAATTATAAGTTTCCAAAAAAGAAAATTCAATCTAATGTCACATTTTTATCCAATTCTCATCCTTTCCCCTTGGCCTTCCTATAAAATAGTAAAAAAGAAACAGAAGTAAATAACTAAGTCTCTAAAGAGACATTGCCTTTCTACCTATCCTAAACCAAACCTGGCTATTTAAAAACAGATAGAAGCATAGTTTTTTGACAGTACTTTGTATATTATATTAAATATATTATATTATTCCTTTTTGAATCATTCATTAAGCCTATATTGTAGCTTATAAACATTCAAACCACAATTAATCGCAGTGGAGCAGAACAAGCAACAATGCCAAGACAGGAACAGGAATGAGACAATATAATAAAAATAACCATACAAACTAAAGGTATTTATTTATTTAGTGCCATATCAATCAAAATGCCAAAGCTTTACTTAAGAGTGCTAGGAAAAATAGTAATGAAATTAATCTGGAGTAATCAAGATCCAGGATCTCAAGGGAAACAATGAAAAATATTATGAAGGAAGATAATTAACAGCACCAGATCTCAAACTATATTACAACATGATATTAGTCATCAAGAATATTTATTACTGATTAAAAAAAGTAGAAAAGTTAATCAATGGGAAGAGATGAAGTACAGAGCATATATAGAAGCAAACACACATGGTAACAGTGTTCAAAGACCCCAACTACTAGGGCATGAAATGATGAAAGCAAAATTTCAGACACCTAGGAAGATTTGTATGAACTGATGCACAGTAAAGAATACATAATCAATACAACAACTTATCCTGTAACATAACATTGTAAAGAAAAATAACCTTGAGGGACTTAAGGATTATAATTAATATAATGACCAACTATGAATCTAGATGCCTGACAGAGTACAATTGATGAACTCAAAGTGCAGAATGAGACATATTTTTTTTTTGGCTATGGCAAATGTGTGGATTTGTTTGGCTTAACTATTTTTTTTAGTTACAAGGTCTGTTTTTCATTTTTCTTCGTTAAAGAAAGCAGCATAGGATAATGGAAAAAGTACTGGTATCAGAAGATCAGGTCATATACTGACTCTGATAACTTACTGTTTGTATAACCTTAAGCAAGTCATTTGGGTCTCAGTTTCCTCAATGGTAAGAAGAGATAATTGGATTAGAAGACTTTTTTAGTTCTATACTTACAATCATATGAGCTGGAAACTAGAGAATTCTATTTGCAAAAATAAACATATATAAAAACTAAACAAAACTATGAGCTGCTCAGTTCAGTAGCCCAACAAAGGATAGTGACGGTTTCAAGGTCCTAAAATATGATAAATTGGACATATTAAAAAAGTCATTTAGAAAGTTGCATTTCTTGAGGTTTTTGGCAGATCTAGGCAGACCAAAGGATAGCTAGGCATCTGGGTTTCCCAGTGCATAGAATGTTTGACTTGGAGTCAGAAAGATCTGAGTTAAAATCCTGCCTCAGATACCAGCTTTGTGACTGTAGGAAAGTAATTTAAATACAGCTCTTGTTTCTTTATTTGCAAAATGAGGTTAATAATGCCTAGCTGTTATAATAATAAAAAGAGATAACATATTTAGAGGACTATATAAATGCTACCTGTTATAATAATCATTGTTTTAATCATAGAATTAATCCTGGAAGGGACCTTATTATCTGGTCCAATTTCCTCTTTTTAAACAAACTGAGAAAAATTAAGTAACTTGCCCAGGTCACATAGCCAATAAATGAAAGAGATGATATTTGAACTTAGGCCTTTTGATTCCAGAACCACTGATAGTGTTTTGGTTTTGCTAGATTTCTCTTTCATCATTACAGTTTAGTTATGACCAAAGAAGCTCGCCATATATTTCTTTTTTTGTGTGTGTGCCGACTTTTGTTTAGAGTTGGAAGCGAATCAATAGAATAAATTTTAAAAAGATAAAATAAATGATAGTAAAAAATACATAGATATACAAATATAGAGCTAAATGAACTAATAGAAAATGGAAGTGGATACAAAGGGAATAACTATTAAGTTGTTATGGGAATATTGTATTTAGAAGTTCATTTTAATTTTTAAAATTCAATTTTATTTTCAGTTCCATATTTTTTCTTTTCTTAAAATATTTTCTTTTTTTACTAAACTTACTTTCTGCCTTAGACTCAATATTAAGTACATGTTTTAAATCAGAAAAACAGTAAAAGCTAGGCAATTAGGGTTAAGTGCCTTGCCCAGGGTCATATAACTCGGAAATGTCTGAGGTCAAATTTGAATCCTGATCTTCCCAGATCCAGACCTGGCTCTCTATCCACTGAATCCCTCTCAGTTCCACATTTTCTCCTTCTATTTACCACTTTTCCTACCCATTGAGAAGTTAAGAAGTATAAAACCTATTATGAATATATAGTAATCCAAATCAAAATTTTCACATTAGCCATGTTCCAAAAAAAAAAAAGTAAAAGTATCGGATAGAAAAAATATATTTCATTCTGTTCTCTTAGATCATCAATTTTCTATCTGTAAATGCATAGCATTTTTTACCATGAGTCCTTTGGAACTGTGGTGGGTCATTGTGTTGATCTTAACAAGTTAACAAGTCTTTCATAGTTGATTGTGTTTGCAATATTACTGTCACTGTGTAAATTTTTCTGCTGATTCTGCTCTTTTCAATTAACATCAGTTCATACAAGTCTTTCCAGATATTTTATGAAACCATCCCATGTATCATTTGTAGGCATTCCTTCACATTCATATGTTCACAAACTTGTCCAACCATTCCTCAGCCTCTCGTTAGGTTCTCCTCAATTCTTTGCCTTCATAAAAAGAGCTGCTATAAATATTTTTATACATACGGGCAATTTTACTTTTTCTTTGATTTCTTTGGGGTATAAATCTAGTAGAGGTATTGTTGGCTCAAAGGGCATGCACAGTTTTATAGCTCTTTGGGTATAGTTCCAAATTGCTTTACAGAATGGTTGTACTAGTTCACAATGCCACCAACAGCTCATTAGTGTGTCTATTATCATAATTCTCTCCAGCATTTGCCATTTTCCTATTCTGTCATGTTAGTCAATATGAGGTGTGCAGTAGTATCTCAGAGTTGCTTTAATTTTCATTTCTTTAATTATTAGTAACTTAGAAAATTTTTCACATGATTTCCTCTGAAAATTGCTTGACCATATACTTTGACCATTTAGCATTTGGACAATGGCTCTTATTTTTCTAAATTTGACTTAGTTTCTTCTATAATCTGAGAAATAAGTTGTTTATTTACTGCTGAAATTTACTGCAAAGCTTCTCCTCCATTTTCCTGTTTTTCTTTTAAATTTAGCTGCATTGGTTTTGTTTTTGAAAAAACTTTTCAATGTAATGTAATCAAAATTATCTCTCTTACAAATGTCTCTATCTCTTGTTTGGTCTTGAGGTCTTCCCATATCCATAGATCTGAGAAGGTAATTTCTTTTTTTCTCTATTAATGTGCTTATGATAATACATTTTACACCTAAATCATGTACCCATCTTCTGTCTATCTTGACATATGGTGTGAGGTGCTGATCTATGCCTATTTTCTCCCAGATTACTGTTTTTCCAATAGCTTCTGTCACCATTGAGTTCTTGACCCATTCTTGGTATTTTTGGGCTTATCAAACACTAGGTTCCTGTGCTTATTTGCTTCTCTATTCCATGTATTCATTTCCTTAGCTTTTTTCTTGTTTATTTTTCTGGTTAGATTTATGCAGATTGGAGAAAAGTAAATTGAAGTCCCTTAGTATTATTGTTTTACTGTCTGTTTCCTCCTATAACTCATTTCCTCCTATAACTTTAAAACTCTGGATGCTACACATCCATTTATTTATGGTGCATATACATTCAATGGTTTTTAAAAACCCTTATCTTACATTTTAGAATCTATACTTTGTATAGGTTCCAAGGTAGAAGAGTGGTAAGGGTTAGGCAATGGGGTTATGTGACTTGTCCAGGGTCAAAATTAAGAAGTGTCTGAGGTCAGATTTGAATTCAGGATCTTCCATCTCTGGGCTTGGCTCTCAATCCACCAAGCCACCCACCTGCCTCCAATTCAGTATTGACATTGATTGTCTATTGGCAAGATGTAGTTTCCCTGATCATCTCTTTTAATTAGTTCTATTTTTGCCTTAGTTTTGAGTTCATGATTGCTACCCCTGCCTGTTCTTACTTCAGCTGAAGCATAGTAGATTTTAACTCTGCATATCATTCAGTTTTAAGTGCATCTTTTATAAACTACATATTTTTGGATTCTGGTTTCTAATTCTTTCTGCTATCCTTTATTGTTTTATGAATGAGTTCATCCTGTTCACCTTCACAATTATGATTGCTGTGTATATCCTATTATGTTATATTTATTTTTTCTTTTTTAACTTGGTTTCCTCCTCAAGAATCTGTATTGTTTCTGACCACTACTTTCCTTACTATGTCTTCTCTTTTCACCTTTCTCTTTTTTTTCTTAAACTTTCCTTTATGAGTTGCTTATTGAATAGAATGATTTTCTGTATCTGTGTGTATATATATATGTATATATATATATATATATTCTTTCCTCCTTGAACCAATTCATGTGAAAGTGAGCTTGAAATATTGTCTGTTCCCTCTGTTCCTTGCCTTACCCCTGTTACCTTCTCTATTGTATAAATTCTTCCTTGCCTTATTTATGTAAGAAAAATCTCCCCACTTTTCTTCTCACTTCCCTAAAACGCTTAGCATATCCCTATTTCTCACCCATCCATTCTTCTTTTGATTTCACCCCAACATAATAATAATATCCATGACCTTTGTCTAAGTCCATGCTCTCTAATAGCTATAATAATGATAAATTTCTGAATGGTTACATAGATCATCTTCCCATAGGAATATAAACAATTTAGCCTTGTTTGGTCTCTTATGATTTCTGACTTTGGTTTATCATTTGTGTTTCTTTTGAATTTCCAGCTTGAATGTTGAATTTTTGATTCAGCTCTGGTATTTTTTATTATTAATGTTTGAAAATCTATTTTATTTAATGTCTATGTTTTTTTCCTCAGTAGGATTAAACTCAGTTTCAATGGATAGGTTATTCTCAGTTGTAATCCTAGTTTCCTTGCCTTCTAGAATGTCATATTCTAAGCCCTCCATTTCTAGGTAGTGGAAGCTGGAAGTTTCTGTGTGATCCTGACATTTTTGGTTCATGGTACTTGAATTTTCTTTTGACTACTTGCATTTATTTCTTCTTTGATCTCTGAGTTTTGGATTTTGGATCATATTCCTGGGAATTTTCATTTTAGGATTTCTTTCAAGAGATAAGTGGTGGATTTAAAAAAAATTTCTACTTCTCTCTAGTTCTAAGATATCTGCATAGTTTTCCTTTATAATTTCCTGAAATATGATATCCAGGGATATGTTCAGTCCTTTTATCATGCTTGGGCACTGGGTTGCTCCTGATTACTGCTGCCAGTGCCACAGCCTGGTGCCAGTTCTGTTGCTATGCTCCTGGCCAGTCCCATCTCCGGGTCCACAGACCTCTTTGTCTTCAGAGGTAGCCCTGGGGTAAGTGGAAATAGTTCACTATGAGAGAAAAAATCTTGAATTTTCTTACAATTTAGCTTGGTATATTTTCTAGGATGTTGGGGAGGGAATGTGTTTGGGGAGCTAGGCAACCATGCATGACACCATCTTGACTCTGTCCTAGAAGGTCATTTTTATATGTATATAAGATAAGTTGATAGATTTTGGATCTGAAAGAGACCTGGGAGACTTTTAGTTCAACTTTCTCATTTTGTAGATGGTGAAAAGAAAATGCAAAAAGTTTAAATCACTTGCCCAAGGTTACAAGGAACCAAATAACATGACAAGGGTTCAAGCACAAGATCTCAGATTCCAAATCTAGCAGCTTCCCCAAGACACTACACTATAAGTAATTGGTTTTGTAGGAAGTAAGCCAACATTTATATAGTACTTTAAGTTAGGCAAAGTATATTATTACACAAAGTACATTATGAGTCCTACTGCTATTCTCTGAGGTAGGAAACAGAAGGTATCTTCATTTCCTAATAATAATATATTTTCCCTAGGTGAGGAAACCAAAGCTCAGAGATGGTAAGTTATTTTCTTATTATCAAGTGAAACTTGAATCCAGATCTTTGTGACCTGACAATGTGATACTATGCTGCCTTTTTGATGAAAAAAATGTGCTTAGGAAAGTGGACTTTCTTTTATAGCCAGTAGGAATCTTTTGAAACTTTTGCAGTAGAGAAGAAATAGGGGGATGCAGAGAGTACTTGTGGAAAAGTTACTGGATTTGGGGCCCAAAAGTACCGATTTTAAATCCCATTTCTGTTTTTTTTTTTGCTAGCTTTCTGACCTTAGGTAAATCATATCATCTCTCTATCTCTCTCATCTATCATTTTCTTCCTTTTAGAAATGAAAAGTTAAAAATATGAAGTTTAGAAAAGTAGTTTTCCATTTTTTTATACAAATGATACCTGACATTTATATAAAATACCTTACATATATTATCTTAAACTATGGTCATATAAGAAAATTGCTCATATGGCCTACATCTTTAAGTGAAAATATTGTTTGATGAAAAAATTTGATAAGCATAAAGAATTATTAATAAAATCCAAGCTATTGTCAAAGGATATGAAGAAACAATTTTCAAAACAATAACTACAAACTATAACAGTTATATAAAAGCATCTAGATGATGAATTATAATAGTAATAGTGTTAGGAATAGAAAGGTATATTAAAGACAAATTAGACATACTGAAGAAAGGTATCTTCAAAAAAAAAGGCTTGGAATTCAGCAGAGAGATGCAATCCCTAAGGGTAACTATGAGGATTATGCCAAGAGAAAAGAACCTTCAGGAAACAGGAATTGTGAGTTACTTCCTTTGTCTCACTGAGGCAGGGCCTCTTAAGATGGCAGAGTAGCATGAAAAACAGTTTAACTCTCTCCCATGCTTCTTCCACAAAGCTCTAAAAATGTAACAGAATGAATCTTAATTGGGAAATCCAAGAAGAAAACATCACAGTAAATCATTTTTGCAACCTAGAGTCAGGTTTGTGCACCCTGGGACTGGAGTCTTGCCAGGACTACACTACTACAGAGCACAATCCCTTTGAATTATCAGCACAAGGACTGAAAAAAACCCTCTAAAGATCCATAATAGGACACCATATCTTTGCACAGGTTGTGGGAACAGCTACCAAATAAAGCTATGTTACTTGCTACTCAGGTCTGGGTCACAGATCCAGAGTGGATTGAGGGGGAACTTGTAAACTTGTAACCAAGTGTAGCATTCTAGAATGAATGGTCATAGACTTTAGACCAGTGATAGCAAACCTTTTAGAGCAGTGGGTGATGCGAGAAATGTCCTTAGGCACATGTGGAGAGGGGAAAGGGAGAAGCCCAACTCTGCATCCTGCTGGCTTTCTAGTAACAAACTCTGGTGAAATCTGGCTGGGGAGGTGGCATGAATGCTGATGGAGAGGGCTCTGAGTGTCCCCTCTGGCACGTGTACCATAGGTTTGCCGCCATGGTTCTAGACTGTCTATTGAGCTAGAAAGAAATTCAGAAGCAAACAGTAGCTGTGTACCTCTGACTCTAGTTATAAAATGAAGTCTTAGTGCTAGCCTTAAGCCTATTCATAAAATTTTAGAGGAATAACCATGCTGACATTCTAGACCAAAGGGGAAAGTTTTCCAGCTGACTGATAGAGGCGAAAACTAGCAGAAATATGCTAGAACTTCCAACCAGGGACAAGACAATAGAAATGTTACACAGGCCCTAACTTGGGTCAGGAAAATGCATACCTTAGACAAAGATGGCAGCGATCAGAATTTTCTCTGGATCAGACCACTTAGGGAACACTGAAAACTTGCAAGTCCCTAGTCTGAGTTGTACCTGAGATTCAGGAATATTAATGCTTCCAAAAGTAGCAATGGGACCAATTCAGATTTTTTATTAAAAATGTGACAGATTCAAGTTCTAACATCAAGTCAGAAAGTAGGCTCAGAGAATGGACAAGCAAAAAACAATCCTACCATTAAGTTGTTATGGCAGCAGCAACGATCAAGACCAAATGCAGAAGAAGAGAATGGCTCTAAAATGTCTATAAATGATACCTTAGAGAAAAACACAGCATGGGCATAAACTCATCTAGAAGAAATGAAGCATGAATTAAAAAGGTTTTTATAAATGAAATGAGGTCATGCGAGGATAAATTGGAAAAAATGAGAGCTATGGAAGAAAGAATTAGAAAAGGAATGAACAACTTAACATAAGAAGTATAAAATCTTGCCCAAAGAACAAATTCCCTGAGAAGTAGAATGAGCCAAACAGAAGCCAATTACTCTAAGAGACAATAAGAAATAATAGAACAAAGTCAAATAGCTGAAAAACTAGAAGGGTATAAAATATCTCATAGCAAAAAGAGCTGATCTAGAAAACAAGTAGAGGAGAAAAAATTTAGGGACATTAGATTACCTGAAGTTCATGACTGAAAACAAGAGCTAAAACAACATATTTTAAAAAAACTAAAAGAAGCCTGACTAGATCTTTTAGAATCAGAGGGCAAAGTAAAAAAAAAAGAAAGTATCCACATTATCTCATGAAAGAATTCCTCATAAAAGGATTCCCAGGAACATTAAAACCAAAATCTAGAGCTTCCATATCAAAGGAAAAATGTTAAAAGCAGATTGAAAGAATTCAAGTTCCAATAAGTCACAGTCAGAATTGCAAACAATTTAATAGCAACTCCTAGAAAAGAGAACAATGTTTCCGGTATAATATTCCAGAAGGCAAAACAATCTAGGTAGATAGAATCATCTATCTACAAAAAATGAATATAATTCTACAGGGAAGAAAACTGGATCTTTAATAAAATATAGGCCTTTGAAATATTCTTAATAGAAAGACTAGTAAAAGCTTTGAAATATAAACATAGAAATGTGTGAGCCATCAAAAGGGACTTTTGTTTAGAAAGATAAACTGACTAGAGTTTATCAGTTTTCATAGGAAGATGGGTGTCCCCTCAGAATCTTATCATCTTTTAGAATCATAGAAGGAGTCCAATTAGACAAATTAGGACATAAGAATATTTTGGTTATGTCTTGATGATAAAAAAAATGATCTAAAGAGAGAAGTGATTCTAGGAGAGAAAGAAGGGAAAAGAAGGGAAAATTATTTCAGTTGGAGTGTACAAATAGAAGTCTATATAGACAGAGAGGAAGGGGTAGAGAGGGAGTGGGCAATACTTGAAACATTCTCATCTGAAGTGGTCAAAGGAGGGAAGGATGCACAAAAATACAGGTACAGAAATTTCCCATAACAAGGAAACAGGAAGGAAGAGGGTGAGGAAAGGGGGAAAATGTGAGGGAAGGTAGATTAAAGAAGGAATAAATCAAGTTAAATAAGCTTTTAAAGGATTATAGAAAACAAAAAGAAAGAAGTTACAAGAGAATGGGACAGTGGAAAATAGTTAATGATCATAATTGTGAATATGAAAGGAATGAACTCATCAATAAAATGGAATGGGTTAGCAGAATGGATTGGAAATCAGAATTCAATCAGATATTTAAAAAAATACAAATCAAATCAACTCTGAGATATCATTTCACATTTCACACTAATCATATTAGCCAAGAGGATAAAAGGGTAAAATGACAAATGTTGGAGGTGATGTGGAAAAATAGGGATATTAATACATTGTTGGTAGAACTGAGAATTAATCCAACTACTCTAGTGGGAAGCTATTTAAGATTTTTTTTCTCTTCTTGTCTTTTGATGCCAAACACTATAAAATTTTTTGAAAAACATTTTAACAAATTTAAATCCAGTTTTATTGAAAATGAAAAGATGGGTAATTTAGGAAATGCTTTTTGAAGACAGTGGAGTAGATGTATGGAGTTTTAAATGTTTCCCAACTCTTAAAATTTGTAGTGATTGATATGTTTTAAAGTTTGGTAGTAACATACATACAACATTACATTTCCTTCTGATATCCAATGTTTTATAGCAGTCTTGATTACCTAACCATTTTAATTTCATCTTTTATTAAGGGTCTTTGAGTTAAACAAAATGCTGAAATGATTCATCAATCAAACTGAAAGACTTTCAAAAAGATCAAAGTTAAACTTCAGAATCCTAAAGAGAAGAGCAGACTAGTAAACTTTTATTATTTCAATCACAGGACTACAATCTACTGAAGGTTACTTGCTCTAATGAACATGTTAGTTCCACATGAAAATCGTCTATTTTCTGTGTGTTCAAAAATAAACTCAATATTTCACCCAATATTCATATGCTTTATACAGAGAAATGTTTTATGATATTTATTTTAACAGTCTCGTTCACTTAGCACCAAAGAGCACTGCAAAGGGGAAAAACCCCTATAAACTTTGAAAATACCTTTCTAAAGGAAAGAACTAGGTCTAACTAAAACCATGTAAAACCAGGTTAAAAAAAACAGGAAAAAAATCCCCTCAACAACCCAGAAAGCACCTTTCTAAAGGAAGGAACTAGGTCTAACTAAAACCAGGTAAAACACAAAGTACTTTATCTACAATGTACAAATCAGTCTGAAAAATAAGGTTAAATTTAATCAAATAATTTATTGCCTCAAAAAGCACTGAATTTGGAGTTAGAAGACTTGATTTCAATTTGAGCTATACCACTTAGCACTTTTGTGATCTTGGATAAGTCTTGAACTTCTCTAGGAATCAATTCCTTCACCTATAAAAGAGAAGTGTTAGACTAGATGGCCATGAAGGTCCTTTCCAGATCTTTATTTATGTTCCTATAAAGATGAGATTAGAAACACACAATTAACCTATCTGCCTGAATTGTGCTACTTATTTTTGATGTGGCTGCATTCTGACTTGGATTCATCTTTAAAAAAAAGAAAAAGATTTGTTTGTACACATTCAACTATAATGTTGTATATGTGCAGCCAACAAAGTAACTAATAAGGTGGTTAATTAGAACCAGATTGAAGTCTGAGAATTAAGTTTTGTGATTACAATTCCAGGACTCTTTCCATCTGGTACTCTGAACTCAAAGAGTCAATTAAAGCAGTCTCCTTCAATAAAGATAGCACTGTGCTAGAATTTAATATAGGAGGCTTTGGTTCATTCTCATTATTTATATATTATATATGCAAAGGTGCATGTTTATAGAAAATATACAACATTGGGTTACATGAAAAGTGCTATAATATGCTGTAAAAAATACTGGAATGAATACTAGTTAATTAACTTGGTTCTAGTCATATAACTTGGGTGTTTAATGCAAACATTTATGGGCCTCAGTTTTCTTATCTATAAAATGAGATTAGCTATTTGGGCCCAGTTAATCTCTTAGACTCCTTTCAGGTTTAAGTGTAAGACAACAGGAAAGAAGAACCATAATTTTGTACTATTGACACTTCAGTTATGAACTCTAATGGTGTTTGTCAGAATTAAACTTTTTTGCCTTCACTAGTGTCAATAATACATATTTATAAATATATTTAAATTTCCATAAATGTTTGAAGGTCATATGATAATTTGTGTGTATTTTGTATCAGTGACTGAGGTTCCGTTAGTAGTTATTCCCATAAAAGGCAGATAGTTAAGAAAAATGTTGCTTTTTAGGAACAGAAATAAACAAAAGAGTCTATTTCCTTTTTCCTTCCCAAACATTCTAGCTCGAGACAAATTTGCCATTTTTCCTTGCTATTGTAAAACTCATTTAAGTATCCATGATTTGGCAGGTGTGGGAACTATTTCCATAGGTCCAAATCTCAGGCTTTTCCTACCTTAGAAGATGACCCTTGGGAATTGCAGGCAGTAAAAAAAAATTATCAACTTGTGTAGTTATGCTGGTACTCAGCAAACATACAGTCTGTATTCAGGCTTTTATTTTGGTCTTCTAAGTTTGGTAGAATGTCTCAAAATGCATTTCAATGGCCTAGCCTTCTAGGCTAGAGCCAACTCTGGACTATGGTGAGGAGTAGGAGAAATAATTTAGATATCTAGGAGGAGAGTGAGAGTAACTGAACCACTGAGAGAGAGAGAGAGAGAGAGAGAGACAGACAGACAGATAGACAGAGAAAGAGACAGAGAGACAGAGAGAAACAGGGAGAGTGAGAGAGAGTCAGGGAGAGCCAGAGACAAAGAGACAAAGAGACAAAGAGACAATGAGACAGAGACAACAGAGAGACTGGAAGACAAAGATAGAGAACCAGAGGTTTCTTTTAGTATGGTTAAGCAATCTTTTCAATGCTGGGTTTTAACCCACATAGTTTCTCTATATTCCAGGAGAATATAGAGGCCCATTGGGATCTCTTTCTCGATTTACAAAAATGTGGAAAGTCAATGGTATTACCTTAAACAGGTCAGCTTTCTGACAAGCTGACACTACATTTCACAGAAGCATGATAAATGTGAGGAATTCTATCACCTGAAATAGGCATGGCTGCTGAAAATGATCTACCCAGATTTCTCCCAACTTGGGCAGTTACCACTAAGCTCTGTTAAATAATAAACGTATAGAATCTTTTTGTCTTCAATTATTAAATGGAGTATCTTATGTAACCTAAGACGGATCATCTCACCCTCTTAACTGACCATCTCCAGTGAAAAGAAAAGCAAATCATACTAAGGAAGGCTATTGATTGGAATGGAATGAGAGTGAGTGAGAGAGAGTGAGAAAGAGAGGAGAAAAGAGGAAGGAAAGAGAGAAGAGGGGAGGGAAGGACAGAAAAAAGGAGAGAGAGAGAAAGACAGAGACAGGAAAAGAGACTGATTCAGAGACAAAGAGAGACAGAGAAATGGAAAGAAAAGCTTTGGACTATTAACCCTTAATTCCTGAAAAAAGCAGCTCATTCATGGTTTCCCTCCCAAAGTTTTTTATTTCCCTACCTTCCTCCCTCCCTCCCCCTAGGAGGTCATGTCCTTCTTTCATTTCTGGTGTAAGGTTTCAGGCTGACAAGTGGTAATTGATTCCGTTGCTGGTTAGGCTGGTGTTAAGTGGGGGGGATGAAGTTTCAGTGAAAACAAATAGCCCTTTGAGGGTCTGACCTTTCCTCTGGAAGCTTTTGTTGTGGTTGACTCGAGATGTGCCGTTAAAGGGTTGTGGGAGTCAGTTTTGTCTATCTCTGCACCTCCACAGAATCACCTTCACCAGCTCTGAACTTGTTGATAAAAGACAGCTTGACTCTTTGTCATTTCTCACCTGGTGACAGCCTCACAGAACCGAAGATTTTTCCACATTTGTTCTCCAGGTATGTAAGCCAAAGAGGAAAAAACAATCAACACAACAGCATCCAACAGAAATTTAAATATATCTACAATGGTTCTGTTATTATTTCTGATTGTTTTTCTTCTAGGGCGGGATACATTGTTATGAGAGCACAAAAACTTCCAGTTCCCTGATTTTTCATTTTCTTATTATTGTGAATTTAACAAACAAGAACATTTCCCCAAATGAAAGGACAGAAAAGAAGATTATATCAGTAAGAGAGGGAGAGTTGGTTTCTCCCCAGCTCAGTTTATGTAATCACAGGACATAATCACAGATGGTGAGGTGTTAATGTGTTAACAAGGTGTTAATACCCAGAGGTGCTTTTATAAAGTATGAATGCTTCTCTCTCTTCCAATCAGAAGTAGGAACACAATTGGCTAAGGTGAAAATTGGTCATCCCCCTAAAGGTTTAAAATAGCAAAGCTTTGGAGACAGTTTAAGAACCCAAGGGAGTTTCAGGGAGACCCAGTACATCCATAAAAATCTAGCTTTTCCCCTTTAGAGGGTTATATTGGGGGTTTCACTCCCCCCCTTCCTCCCACTGACTAAGAGTCCTGTTATTGGAGTTACTTTGACAGAGGAGACACCCCATCCAGAAAATGAAAAGTAAATTAAGATGTAGAAGCACAATTGAAGGCACACACACTCCAGACAGACATGAGTTCTAAAGATCTCTGAGTAGTCAAACTTCTGGCCACATTCAGAATAGAGCTAACCTTGGTGATTGAGAGCTGAGATTCAGAGAGGAGCAGACCTGGGAGCCCAGCTGAACAAGCTACTACTACAGAAATGCCATGCCCAGATGGGAAATTTAAGAGAAAAAGTACTGAGAGGCTGAGAAATACTGGAGGAATGACAAGCTTTGGCTACATGTTTCCAACATGGATGCCTCTTTAAATTTATATTCTAAGATGCAAAAATATTCTAAATAAAAAAATAATTTAAAAAACCCATTTTATTCTAAGGTTTTGCCCACTCTTTCTTTAGATACTCTGTGTATTAGCAGGAGAGTATATTCTGAATTTCCCGGGTGGGAAGATGCTTTTGTAGTTACTTTTCTTACTGTGATATATAAATAACACTCCTAAGGGCTTACTGTGTCTACCGGCTGATTGTTATTGCTACTTAGGGATCACTGAGCTATAATATGAGATGTTAGAACTCTGAGAAAGCACTCACCCTTGGGGAACCAACACCTAAGTACAAGCAGACATGCTTGTCTGCTGGCCTGGAAACCCCAAATAATTAAAGCACTTGTTTAATCCTTTTTTGGGGAACTCCACACTTCTTTGGGGTCTGAGTTTGTTTGATATCTTTTCGTGTTAGCCTGCTTTACCAAGTAAGGGATAGGTTCAGAACTCCATTTGGTTTATCCTGAAGAGATCCAATATCTTCACTTGTTTTGTTTTGTTTTCCCACCTGAAAGCAATGTAATGTAAACCAAAGTTCCTAATCTGTGTGATGAGAGGAGACTTCTTGAAGCTTTAAAGAAAGTATCTTCTCTCTGAGAGGAGAAGGCTGGTTTTAATTTTTTCTCTTTTCTTTATTGTCTTTAGATTGAGGTGGGCTTTTGCAAATACCTAGACAGGTGCTTAAGAGTCTATGAAAACCTAAAAAAAACCCATGTAACATTCAATTGAGGATGAACATAATTCCGGGGCACTAGCCCTAGTAGACCTGTATTTCTATGAGAGAATGCTTATTTCTGAATTGTTTGTGGTTTGTGCCATAAATACTTGTTAAATTGAGGCAGGGGAAGAATTTAAGGGAAGGGTATTTAGTTTCCCCCCACCCAACTTAATTGGTATAGTCATAGATATAATCAAAGATGTTTAACATGTGATAACAATGTTTTAACAACATGTCAACAGTTATCAATCCTTTACAAAATATTAATAACTTTGATTCAGTAAAAGGAATAAATCAATTGGTTGGCATGAAAATTGACTGGATCCTCATAGACTTAACAATCTAAATCTTGGAGACAACCAATAGTATTTTGTAACTACTGTTCTTATTGTGAATCTTAGTAAATGCCTTTACTTACAACTAATTGTGTCTACAGTTTTACCATGAATGGGAAGCACACCAATGGAGGTAGCAGCCACCTTCTGGGGATCTATCCCTTGGTTTGACACTTGTGGATCATTCCATAGTTAACAATAAAAGGAGATTTAGTTAGCCCTATCAATGGAACAATTTTTGACAAGGCAAAGTATTAAGAATGTTGATTCAGTTGAGCATGGCTCTTGTGAATTACAGGGCCTAAAATTGTGCTTTCATTGGTTAAAGCTCCTTATGGTTGTTTTGACATCAAGAGACCAGGAACTGATGTCAACAGCCTTTAGTTGTCTGAGTCAATTAAATCTCAAGAAGAATTTCAGTATCTTTTAAGGAAAAACTAGCCTAACTTACATAGGGGAAAGGTTAAGATATTGCTCCTACCAACAGGTACCAACTTAACACCCTAAAATAACTTTCCCTTTTAACCTTCCAGCCAATGAGTCAAGGAAGAAAAAAATAAACACATTAGCTATAGCTCCTTCATCAGTTCTAGTCCATCACTTCTCTATCAAAAGGTGAAAGGCATGATTCATTATCACTATTCTGACATCATGATACATTGCTCAGAGTTCTGAAATGTTTCAGAATCAATAATCAAAGATGATATATAAGTATATGTTATTTAAACACTTATTAAGTACCTACTATGTGCCAGGCACAGTGCTAAATGTTGAATATTCCAAGGAAGACAGAAGACAATCCCTGCCCTCCAGGAGTTTATAGTCTAATAGGGGAAGACAACACATAAAAAAAGTGAAAGGGAGAAGGAATGGAATAAAGGTAGGGGAAGGGGAAGAATTATAAAGTTATATAAATAGTTGGAAAATTATGAGATGACTGGCCTGGGAATTCTCCTTAATGGAGAATCTGAAGAGAGCTCTTTGATGTCCACACTCTCTCCTTTCTAATTAGAGGGCGACAGGGACTCTTGGGGCAGAGGATACTGAGGAGTTATGTGTTTCAGAAATGATATGCTCTTATAAGAAGATGAGTTTCTGGAGATAAAGATGGCATCCAAGAAAGTAGCCAGGTGGGAGATTAAAAACTTTCAGAGTTGTTTTTTTTTATGTCAGGAGTTCTCATTCTGTGTGTGTGTGTGTGTGTGTGTGTGTGTGTGTGTGTGTGTGTGTGTGTGTGTGTGAGATGGATCTTTTTGGAAATATATCTACACTTCTCAGAATGTTTAAAAAAATGTATAGTTGTAAAATTTCAATTCTTTAGAATAAACCCTCCCTCCCCATTTAAGTTCATGGAGTCCCTGAAATCAGAGCCCCTGATAAGATGCCTTGCTTTACATTATTGAGGTCATCATGTAAATAGTAGTTATATTTTTCTCACTTAGTTCTACATAAATTTTTACAAATATTTTCATTTTTATAAAAATTTCCAAAAATTTCCCAGTTTTATCTAAATCAACCATATCCGTCATTTCTTTTTTTAAACTCTTCTCTTCTGTCTTAGAATTAATACTATATATTGGTTCCAAGACAGAAAAGCAGTAAGGACTGGGCCATGGGGGTTAAGTGACTTGCCTAGGCTCATAACTAAGAAGTATCTCAGACCAGATTTGAACCCAAGAACTCCCATCTCTTTAAGCAAAATAAGGGCTCTTTATACACTGAACCACCAAGGTATTCCCAGTATATGACTTTTGGTGGGTCAGAACAAGACATAAGTGTCAGGATTTCATTCCTTGTTGAAAGGTTTCTAATTATCTTTACTATGATTAAGTTCAATTTTCATTCCTAGAATTTATAAGATTTAAATTATACTTATAGGATAGATTTGAAAGCTTCAAGATGAACTTGCTATATACTTAGAAATAATAGCAGATTGTACATAATGGTGGTCTGAAGTTTCATGTATGGCCTTCATTTTCTGTTGTCAGTTTGAAATTGCCCATTTAGAGTTTGTTAAATTTTGAGTAAAAAGACAAGATAAACAAATGAAGAAAAAGGATTTAATGAATATTCTACATGGCAAACTCCCAAGTAAAATGGATGCTTTCTGTTATTTTTATTAGTTATTGATTTATGGGATGAAGCAATTAAATTCCCTTCAGATTTCTTTTACTTTAAGGAAATTTGTGATTTACAAAGAAAAATAAAAACTGATTCAGCCTATACATTTGTAAACTTAGTTTTAAAATGCATATTAAGTCAAATGAGCTCTTTTAAGAGAGAGCATTCAAAAAGATAGATTCCAAAATATGTTCTTTGGAGCATCTGATTTCCTGATCTGGGGCTTTCTGCCAGGGTGAAATTCTTATACACTCCCACAATGTTGTATGTTGTATTATCTTGACATAGATTTTCTAAGTTTTTGCCTCAGGCTTCCACTTCCCATGTTGTGTCTACTCCACAGTGCTGTCATGCCATGTTCAGTTATTTCAGTCATGCCCAACTTTTTGTGATCCCATTTGGGGTTTTCTTGGCAAAGGTATTGGATTGTTTTGCCATTTCCTTCTTAAGTTCATGGGTAGAATTCTGCAGTCAGCTGCCCCTGATTAGAGATTTGCTGTTGTTTTTCATCCTTACTGTTGTACCCCCACAATGTATGCTGCAAGTTTTTGATTAATTCACCTGAATTTATGTTGACTTTGCTGTTGGCTAGATCCCTTTACAGCATGTATCCTGTTTTTTAAAAAAAAATAGTTTTGGCTGAATGTAGGCCTTATTGACATTACTTTTTGGGTTTCTTAATTTGATCTGGTTCCCTCCCCTCCCCAAATTAAAAAGCAACAACAAACCTTTGCCTTCTGTCTTAGAATCAATGCTGCATATTTGTTACAAGGCAGAAGAGCAGTAAGGGTTGGTCAGTGAGGGTTAAAGCAACTTGCCCACAGTCACACAGAGTAGAAAGTGTCTGAGGCTAGATTTGAACCTGGGACCTCTTCTCTCTAGACCTGGCTTTCAATCCACTGAGTCATCTAGCTACCCTCTATGGTGCCCTTTTAAGATTATTGCTGGGGTATATATTGGATATCTGGGCTCCCACACCAACTTTAGTGACACCATCTTACCTTTCTTTTTTTTTTTTTTAATTTTTTTTTTAATTTTTAACCCTTGTACTTTGGTGTATTGTCTCATAGGTGGAAGATTGGTAAGGGTGGGCAATGGGGGTCAAGTGACTTGCCCAGGGTCACACAGCTGGGAAGTGGCTGAGGCCGGGTTTGAACCTAGGACCTCCTGTCTCTAGGCCTGACTCTCACTCCACTGAGCTACCCAGCTGCCCCTTACCTTTCTTTTTTACAAACTTCTGTCAGTCTTTTGAGTCTTTTGTGACAGAGAAAAAAGGCTATCTCGTCAGTGATATAAATGCATTACCTTGAGTATTTGTGTGAAGACGCATTTATATCACTCACAATTGAGACACAAACCTGAGATTTTTTAGACTAAACTTTTAATGAGAGAATAACATTGATAATCACTCCAGAACAGCAAACCTAGAAACAGGGGTACTGAAGCATTGATTGAACACAGATGGCTCCTTATGGCCTTTGGAGGTATTCTAGGCTATTCTAGGGTCTTAGAAGTTGTGTCCATGGATACAAGTTCTGGATGGCCCTTTGACTAGGCTGCTACTCAGGGAAAATCCTATCCCCTTTTGAGATGTATGCATACCTCCATATGTGTGTTTCTGTGTGTGTTTGTGTGTGTGTGTGTGTGTGTTTATATGCATTTAATCATTGCAATTCTGGACAACTACTACATTTTACAGATCATGATCTGCACTGATGAAGGGAAAACCTACAGAGATAAAATTACAGATCTTCGAAGTTCTAAAGTAAGAAAATGAGTTTATTAGATCTTTTCCTAAGTGGAGTTTTATAGAAGGAAAAAGAGAGATTATGGTGAAGGAGGCATCATTATCATTGAGAAGGGCTTTATGGAAAGGGAAAGAAGGTTTAAAAAGGAATGTTTAGGAACAAATTTCACCAAATGTATTTCATCATTTTGCTAAGGACTAACCCTACTGTCAAAAAAGGAAAGGGATTCTGAATAATAATGAAAATGTTTGGTTATCTTTGTTACAGAGGTGGATGTCTTGTTATGGGACAGAAGGAAGAGGGGTCTGGAAGAACTGCAAAATACTTGTCTGCAAATATTTCTTTAATATGTCAGTAGAAAGCATCAGTTCACTAACAGCACAAATTTAAGACACATTAATGGAAACCACTCCTTGAAAAAAAAATCTGAAGAGACTTTATACTTGCTTGGGACATGCTGGGTAGGAGGGAGCAAAAAGAAAATATCTATAGGGACTCTATTCAAAGTGTTTCACTTTGAGCCTTATTTTTTTTTTAAGCCTGTTAATAAACATACTTTTTTTTTTTTTTTTTGCTACAAAGGATTCTTTATTTTAGGTACTTTTGGAAATACTTCAGAGTTTTCCTATGTGGACCAAAGCCACTTAACTGTTGCAATCTTAATTCTTTGGAAATGTCATAAACTTGTTTACAGTGGAAAGTTTTAAAAATTATTTTATCTTTTTAAAATTTTATTTTATATATAAGAAGTTGACAACTGTAACCCACAACGCATGCTTAAAACTGATCTACTGTTACGTATACTAACTAGGGTGACAGAAATAGACTTCGGCTTCTCAACGAATGCAGCGAAACTTTATTAATCAACATGTGCAAATATCAGCAGCTCCTTTGATGCCTAACCACTAACCCAATCCCTGTTTTCCTGGTGGAATTCTCCTGAAGCTCTGTCCTCAGAGCAGTGTTTCTGCTTGGCTAGTTACTCAACAGGGCTGTAGGGTCTTTCCCCTGAAGTTGCTTCAAGCCTCCAGTGACTGTCTCACAATTTCAGTTTCTGTGTGGAGAGTGTGTGTCTCTATTGCCTCAGCTGTCCTGCCAATTCTCCTCAACTGTCTCCTTAACTGCTGGATGGAGTGTTTCCTATAGACAAGCAACTCCCTGGTTAGACACTATAGATGTTTAGTGTGCATGTGTGTGCATTTAAGTTTTTCTCCTCTATTCTGTGTCCCCCTCCCTTTTATTTAACCCTCACCATCCATCCTAGAATCAATACTGTGTTTTGATTCCAAGGCAGAAGAGCAGTAAGGGCTAGACACTGGGGATGAAGCTACTTGCCCAGGGTAACTCAGCTAAGAAATGTCTGAGGCCATCTACTGCCTCACAGGGTCACATTCCACACCTGCTTTGAAGGTACTCTCAAGCTTCTTGACTACATCTACTGTTGGCAGGTTTTGCAATTTAAAGCCCCTCCAGGGGCATGACCAATTCAGCCCAACCAGTGGTGTCACCGTGAACAATTCTATGAGCTAAAGGCATTTTTGTTCTAATATTATCATCCATTATTACATCCTTTTACACCATTTGATCTGGGAAGGGAAACTATATCTCCTTTCCCTTATACACACATCCATTTTCCTCTAAAAAACCTTCAGAAATGTCCTCAACTATTACCTAATTCTGACATTCAAGGCCTCCGCAATTTCTTTTCTTTATTTTTTAAATTTAGAATATTTTCCATGGTTATATGATTCATGATCTCTGCCACCCCTACTCTTTCCTCCTCCCTCCCAGAGCTGACAAGCAATTCCACTGGGTTATACATGTATCATTGTTCAAAACCTACTTCCATGTTATTCATATTTGCGATAGAGCAATCTTTTAACATCAAAAACCCAATCATTAAACGATTACCCTAGTGTAACTATCAATAATATGGAAATAGGTCTTGATCAATGATACATGTAAAACCCAGTGGAATTACGTGTCAGCTACAGGGGGGGAGGTAATTAGGGGATAGGGAAAGAACATGAATCATGTAACCATGGAAAAATATTCTAAAAAGAATAAAAAGATGAAAAAAAAAAGATAAATCTGGGTTTCAGAAAAAAACCCTAAACCCAATCATATACCCACTGAATTACGTGATTGATCATCTGTTCCAATTTGTTTTCAAACTACCTTATTTTTAAGAAATTCCTCTTCATGTCATTCATATTTTACTGAAATGGACTATCACCTATTCCATGTACTTTAGATCTTATTTCCCAAATTTATGCATTTTTTCTTGCCTGCCACCCCATCTGCCTGAAATGCTCTCCTTCCGAGGTACACCTTTCAGAATTTGCATCTTTCTTTAAGGTTAGCTTTGGTGCCACAACCTCCTTGTTCCCCCAGCTATCATTGTTCTCTCTATTCTCAAATATTCTTAGGGTTCTTTGAGCTTTCTTCTAATTTCCCTTCACTTAAATGTATTCCTTTTATGCTCTTTGATATTCATTTTGTATTTTTCCAGTAAATGTAAGCACCTAGTTTATATCTTTTTAATTTATAACCCTTCCATGGGTATGTGCTCACTAAATAGTTGTGACTGGGCTGGACATGACTCAAGCCTCAAATGAGACATTCATTCAGTCATTCAAAGGTTAATAGAAGGAGATTTGTATCTGTAACAGAAGGTTGTTCAAAAAGGATATGCACTGAGGATACCTCAAATTTATTCAGCTGAGTGAAATGCCTTTAAAACTCTGAGTAGTCCATTTTGTACCACAGCCAGATATCAGTAGCTTTTTCATATTCAGGCAGCTAAGAAGTAAAGTCAGAAAACTGAGGTTTTAGTTCTCGGAGCCAATCAAATGTTAAGGATGGTTTCAATACCTTTAAAGAGACTTCCTGAGTTCAAATCTAGCCTCAGACACTTAATAGTTGTGTGACTGTGGGCAAGTCATTCAACCCAATTTATCTCAGTTCCTCTTCTGTAAAGTGACCTGGAGAAGGAAATGATGGACAACTCTAGTATCTTTGTCAAGAAAACCTCAAAATGGAGTCATAAAGTCACATATAACTGAAATGACTGAATAGCAACAACAAAGAAAAAGTGGTGGAAAGGTTGGGATATTGCTCCCATTCGTAATATGAACTGAATTTTTACCCACCAAACTATTTCCTCTAGCTATGTCTAAATCTCCGTGTTGCCTCTAGCTATTCCTTGGTGTATAAGTAGTGCAATGCAGTTGCCTCCTATAATCCATCATTTGTTGTTCAGAGGAAGATATGTTGCTTTTAGAATTTAGGCTCCTCACTTCTTCCACTTTTCATGTTCTGCCCTCTCTCTTCAGCTATCAAACTCTGACATCTAGTCAGCACCAGGAGTGATTTGGTAAGAAAGTTCATGAATGATTCCACGGTAGGTCTATTGCCTTCTCTTCATGAAGATTTAAATACAGTAGTTTTCAGAGACAGTTTGATGTCAAGAAGAAGCACTTGAATGGGGGTCAGGAAACCAGAATTCTAGCTTCTCAGCTTCTAGAAAGTTTCACTAAAATTACTTGCTGAAGCAGCTAAAAATAAAAACAGCAGCTTTTTATAACATTTACCATTAGATATTGCTTATATTTTTATCCATTTATGAATGGACAAGTGCTTCTGTAGTCTGGAATAATACTTAGAAATTGAAGCTGATGATATGAGTTTATGGAAGAAAATGAAAAATACAATGAGGAAAAAAAGTTGAAGAATGTTACAGGAAACCTAAATCAAAGGCCCACAAAACATATATCTATGTTGAATATGGTCAGAAAAATAAAAATGCTCTTTTGTTTCCAGCTGAATCTAAATTTTTTGTATTTGAATATTGCCATGTGGGATCTCTCAGAATTAGAGATGGAGTTCTACTTGGAAAAAAATAGGAATACTATCCTTACAGACCCAGAATTTTGGAGAAAGTTCTTTTCACCAAGAGTTTTGACTTGGAGCCAAGAGCCTTGCAGCAGGTTGGTTTAAATGGAAAGTAGAAGAAAATGAGCCCTACAGTTTGAACTAAAGTCAATGGAGTTATACAGTATTTCATTTCTCATTTTGCTTGAATTTAGTGATGAGACATATGGTTGAGAACAGGGAGATTAAATGAAGATGGATTTGGGGGAGATGCCTCTGCTTTCACTAATAATGGGGTTCCATGGATATTTTCAGAATATCTTCTCTCTGGGAGACTGGAGAAAGATAATGAATTTT
The DNA here is from genome assembly GCF_016433145.1 of Gracilinanus agilis. Lineage (NCBI taxonomy): Eukaryota > Metazoa > Chordata > Mammalia > Didelphimorphia > Didelphidae > Gracilinanus > Gracilinanus agilis. The sequence continues at coordinate 412,567,065 of NC_058132.1, read as the reverse complement.
CTTAATTCCTCCTCTAACTTTTTTTATGCCTGAGATGACAGACATTTATTCCAAAGTTTTACTTTTCTTTTTGGTGACTAATCTACAGCTAGATACAAAATTATGATTAGTCATTTATGGAACTATGTGTTTCATTACATGTAAATATAGGAGTTGCAAGAGAAGAATAGTAACTGAACTTGGTATTACAGGATATATGGATTATTGATAGATCTGTATACCACCTAGAACCTTGAGAATGATATGAGAAAATGATATTAATTTACTAATTTTTACTTAATGTCCCAAAGCAGGTCAAAAAAAGGTTGGGTCTTAGTTTTCACTCTGGGTTTCCTATTCAATAGGAATAAAATACATTCTAGAGTTTACCATGCATATGCAAAATTAAATGAAGAGATCAATTAATTAATTTTTTTTTAAAAACCCTTGCCTTCCATCTTAGAATCAATACTGTGTATTAGTTCCAAGGCAGAAGAGAGGTAAGGGCTAGGCAATGGGGGTTAAGTGACTTTCCCAGAGTCATACAGTTAGGAAGAATCTGAGGCCAGATTTTAACCCAGGCTCTCCTGTCTCTGGGACTGGCTCTCAATCCACTGAGCCACCTAGCTGCCCCCAGAGATCAATTAATTTCAATAGGATAATACAATTCCAAATATTCCCTGCCCTTGACAAATTTCTCATGTCTGATGTATGAATATGTTTTCTCAAACAGAAAGCCCTAGGAGACATGTTGCTATTTTGATCTATTAGGACTACTGGGTTATGTTTCCTCCTCCATTTTCCTCAGTACAGTATGATAACAGAGAGCAAAAACTTCCTAGTAGGAAAAGGAAGAGAGTAGCTAGATCCAACCTCTCCATATTCTAAGACCAAAGGAGAGAGATTACTTCTTCCTTCCATTTTCACTCTTAAATCCAGATAATAAAAGACTATAATATAAAGAGAAAGAATAGATTGTGAAAGATATGTTAGCAGAAGTTTCTATTCTTTACATTTTTTTTACCATTAAAGATGGTTACCTCCTTCCCTGGCAGATACTGAAGAATATTTGTTACTGATATTCAAGAATATATTTTTAAATCAACAACATGAATTTTCTAAATTGGGTTAAGAAAAGAAATGTAATTAATTCAGTTATTTTTTTAAAAAGGAACAGCTGCACTCTAAAACATTTCTGAAAAGGAAATTCATACTTCAAAAACCATGACTAATCATAAAGAGATACAAATGTGAAAGTAAATAATTAGATTGTATTTTAACCCAGGGGAGCTTTCAGATATTTTAGAATTCTCTAAAATTTTCTAAATATTTTTCTGTCGTTAAAAAATAATAACATACTCTTTAGGGAAAAAAGATATACTTGAAAACTTCTCACTGTATTATTCCAGACTACAGAAGCACTTGTCCATTCATAAATGGATATAAATATAAGCAATATCTAATGCTAAATATTATAAAAAGCTGCTGTTTTTATTTTTAGCTGCTTCAGCAAGTAATTTTAGTGAAACTTTCTAGAAGCTGAGTCTCTGACTTTAGAGAAGAAACCTTTCAATAAGTTTAAGAATAAGAGTCAAGACAAGAGATTGAGTTCCTCAATCAATTCCTGGAATTGGCATTTTGATGAAGTGCCCAGGCCCGCCATCCTTCATCTCTCTCCTGGCTCTGCTCCTGATTCTCTAGACAAGGGATCGGCAACGTATGGCTCTCGAGCCATATCTGGCTCTTTTGAGGGCCAGATATGGCTCTTTCTGCAGGAGCCATAAAGTCAACTGTGGCACAGTAACTAACAGTTTATGCATGACATTGTGTGTCACATGATACGTCACATGATCCTTTTGGTACCTTGACTTTCTTCTAAGATAGAAGCTCCTTCATTGATATTGCCGCGTGAGATGAATCCTGGTCTTTAGTTTGGCTTGGTAGATGTGCTGCATGTTCCTCCTTCTGGCCTCCTTTTACTCTTTCCACACCTGTTACTGACATCTTGGGGTTCTGGATAGTGATTGATCACTTTTGTCTACATTCTCTACCCCTCTGGCTCTGATTTACATGGCTTTATCTCAGTGCATTCATGGGCTCTGCACTCCCTATTTGTGGGATTGTTGTTGTTTTTAACTTTTCTACCTGCTCTTAAAGGGGAACTATAGCCAGAATACATCTTTACATATGCTTCATTAGTGAGAAGCATTTCTCCCCAGTAGTTGTTTCATTTGATACAGAATGATTGAGTAGGCAGCACTGATAAACACCTGTACCAGGAAATGTGTGTGATGTGTCCTGGCCAGTTTTCCACGAAAAGGTACCCTCCTCCCCCACTACTTACTAATGCCTGCACACAAGTCATGTTATTTTCTGTAATCTTCTGATCTCCTCCTTAATTTATGTGGCCAAATGGCTTAACCATCAGGCCGGCAACTTTTTCTTCTCCTGTTGCCTGACTTGAGAGAGGGAGAGGAAAAAGTATTCTTCCCTGAATTTTTCTCTCTTTATTTCAGCAATTTTCTTAGTGTAAAGGAGTTTTATATGTATGTGTGCAGTTATACCAGTACTATAGTGCCCCATTAAGTCTTGTTTTTTGATTAATAATCAAAATAATTTTGATTAATAATCAGCAAAACCATGCAGCACCAGAAGTCACAATAATGTACTTTATTCATCATTGGTTAGCACATAATAGCATTATTAAAAATAGTTCAGGGGCAGCTGGGTGGCTCAGTGGATTGAGAGCCAGGCCTAGAGACGGGAGGTCCTAGGTTCAAATCTGGCCTGAGACACTTCCCAGCTGTGTGACCCTGGGCAAGTCACTTGACCCCCATTGCCTACCCTTACCACTGCCTTGGAGCCAATACACAGTATTGACTCCAAGACGGAAGATAAGGGTTTAAAAAAAATAGTTCAGAGACTTATTGTACTTTAAAAGTATTGTTCTTACATAAAGTGCACATATTTACTTGTATTCAGTGTTAAACATGTTGTACGGCTCTCACAAAATTACATTTTTTATTAGACATTTATTAATATTTGTTTTTAACCTGTTTACATACTTTATGCCCCTACTTTCCCCTTCACCCCCCCGCTCTCCCCCCACCCATGGCCAACCCACATTTCCGCTGGTTGTAACATGTGTCCTTGTTCAGGGTCTATTTCCCATTCATGTCCGCCTCAGCCCATGCATTCAAGCAATTGTTTATCTTATATGTTTCCTCTCCTGCAGTCCTTCCTCTGAATGTAGGCAGCATCTTTACCATAAATCCCTCAGAGCTGTCTTGTGTCATTGCAGTGCTGCTGGTACAGGAGCCCATTACATTTGATTTTACCAAAGTATATCAGTCTCTGTGTACAGAGTTCTTCTGGCTCTGCTCCTTTCACTCTGTATCACTTCCTGGAGGTCTCTCCAATTTGCATGGAATTCCTCCAGTTTATTATTCCTTTTAGCACAGTAATATTCCATCACCCGCATATACCACAATTTGTTCAGCCATTCCCCAATTGAAGGACATACCCTCATTTTCCAGTTTTTTGCCACTACAAAAAGCGCAGCTATAAATATTTTCGTACAAGTCTGTTTATCTATGATCTCTTTGGGGTACAAACCCAGCAATGGTATGGCTGGATCAAAGGGCAGGCAGTCTTTTATAGCCCTTTGGGCATAGTTCCAAATTGCCAGCCAGAATGGTTGGATCAGTTCACAACTCCACCAGCAATGCATCAATGTCCCGATTTTGCCACATCCCCTCCAACATTCATTACTCTCCCCTTCTTTCATTTTAGCCAATCTGCTAGGTGTGAGGTGATACCTCAGAGTTGTTTTGATTTGCATTTCTCTAATTATTAGAGATTTGGAACACTTTCTCATGTGCTTATTGATACTTTTGATTTCTTTACCTGAAAATTGCCTATTCATGTCTCTTGCCCATTTATCAATTGGGGAATGGCTTGATTTTTTATACAATTGCTTTAACTGCTTGTATATTTGAGTGATTAGACCCCTGTCAGAGTTTTTTGTTATAAAGATTTATTCCCAATTTGTTGTTTCCCTTCTGATTTTGACTACATTGTTTTTGTTTGTACAAAAGCTTTTTAGCTTAATATAATCAAAACCATTAAATTTACATTTTGTAATTTTCTCTAACTCTTGCTTGGTTTTAAAGTCTTTCCTTTCCCACAGATCTGACAAGTATACTATTCTGTGTTCACTTAACTTATTTATAGTTTCCCTCTTTATATTCAAGTCATTCACCCATTCTGAATTTATCTTGGTATAGGGTGTGAGATGTTGATCTAAACCTAATTTTCCCATATTGTTTTCCAAATTTCCCAGCAGTTTTTGCCAAATAGTGGATTCATGTCCCAAAAGTTGGGCTCTTTGGGTTTATCATACACTGTCTTGCTGATGTCATTAACCCCAAGTCTATTCCACTGATCCTCCCTTCTATCTCTTAGCCAGTACCATATTGATTTAATGACTGCTGCTTTATAGTATAGTTTGATATCTGGTACTGCTAGGCCCCCTTCCTTCACATTTTTTTTCATTATTTCCTTTGATATTCTTGATCTTTTGTTATTCCAAATGCAATTTGTTATAGTTTTTCCTAATTCAGTAAAGAAGATTTTTTGGTAATTTGATAGGTATGGCTCTAAATAGGTAAATTAATTTGGGTAGAATGATCATTTTTATTATGTTAGCTCGTCCTACCCATGAACAGTTAATGGCTTTCCAATTGTTGAGGTCCAGTTTTATTTGTTTGGAAAGTGTTTTGTAGTTGTTTTCGTATAATAGCTGTGTTTGTTTTGTTAGATTGATTCCCAAGTATTTTATATTGTCTAGGGTGATTTTAAATGCTGTTTCTCTTTCTACCTCTTGCTGTTCTAATTTGTTGGAAATGTATAGAAATGCTGATGATTTATGTGCATTTATTTTGTATCCTGCAACTTTGCTAAAGTTGTTGATTATTTCTACCAGCCTCTTAGTTGATTCTCTAGGATTTTTTAAGTAAACCATCATATCATCTCCAAAGAGTGATAGCTTAGTCTCCTCATTGCCTATTTTGATACCTTCAATTTCTTTTTCTTCTCTTATTGCTATTATTAGTGTTTCTAGTACTATGTTGAATAATAGAGGTGATAATGGGCATCCTTGTTTCGCTCCTGATCTTATTGGGAAGGCTTCTAATTTATCCCCATTGCATATAATGCTTGTTGATGGTTTTAGGTATATATTGTTTATTATTTTTAGGAAGGGTCCTTCTATTCCTATACTTTTCAATGTTTTCAATAGGAATGGATGCTGTATTTTGTCAAAGGCTTTTTCAGCATCTATTGAGATAATCATGTGGTTTTTGTTTGTTAGACTGTTGATATGGTCAATTATGTGGATGGTTTTCCTAATGTTGAACCATCCTTGCATTCCTGGTATAAATCCCACCTGATCATGGTGGATGACCTTCTTAATTACTTGCTGGAGTCTCTTTGCTAATATTCTATTTAAGATTTTTGCATCTATGTTCATTAGGGAGATTGGTCTAAAGTTTTCTTTCTCTGTTTTTGGTCTACCTGGCTTTGGAATCAGTACCATATTTGTGTCATAAAAGGAATTTGGTAGGACTCCTTCTTTGCTTATCATATCAAATAATTTGTATAGTATTGGGATTAGTTGCTCTTTGAATGTCTGATAGAATTCACTTGTGAATTCATCAGGTCCTGGTGATTTTTTCTTAGGGAGTTCTTTAATGGCTTGTTCAATTTCTATTTCTGATATGGGATTATTTAGGTATTCTATTTCTTCTGCTGTTAATCTAGGCAATTTATATTTTTGTAAATATTCATCCATATCT
>NC_058132.1:412491992-412556233 GCF_016433145.1 Gracilinanus agilis | reverse complement strand
ATAGCCACTCCTGCCTTCTTTTTCTCATTTGATGCCCAAAAGATTTTGCTCATACCCTTAACCTTGAACTTGTGTGTGTCTACCCGCCTCATATGTGTTTCTTGTAGACAACCTATGGTACGATTTTGGTTTCTGATCCACTCTGCTATTTGCTTCCGTTTTATGAGTGAGTTCATCCCGTTCACATTCAGAGTTACAATTGTTAGTTGTGTATTCACTGACATTTTTGTATCCTCCCCTAGACCCACTCCTTCTTATTACACTATTTTCTTTTACACCAGTGGTTTGCTTTGAGCCGGGATCTCTTATCCCCTCCCTTGATTGACTTCCCTTTCTGCCTCCTCCCTTGTTGTTCCCCTCTTTTTGTTTTTTTTAAAGACCAAATGAATTCTCTCCCCCTTCTTCTCCCCTCCCTTTTTTGGCCTCCCCACTCCCCTGCTCCCTTTGGTTTATCCCTTCTGACATTCTCAGTAGGGTTAGATAGAGTTTTTTATCTGGATGGATAATAAAGCTACTCTTCCTTCTCTGGGTTGATTACACTGAGAGTAAGGTTTGATTATGCTCTCTTCCTCTCCTTCTTATGGTATTATTTATCCCTTCCCCTTCCCATGCCCTCTTTGTGTGTAATAAAATATCTTATTTTTCTTATTTACTTGGATTTTTCTTGGTGTCCCCTACTATTCCCCCCCTCTTTCCCACCTCCCATGTCTTCTTAGACCATTTAGTATTCTGTCCTTTCCCTATGAATTATTCTTCTGTTTGCTATAATAGTGAATATTATAATAGTGTATAGAGTTCACTACAGAGAATTATACATAGTATTTCTCCACATAGTAATACAGATAATTAGATCTTATTTATGCCCTTAAAGAGTCAAGCTTAAAAGACTATGAGTTTTCTTTCTTTTCCCTCTGTTTCTTATTTACCTTTTCATCTTTCTCTTGATATTTGTGGTTGAGTGTCAAACTTTCCATTTAGTCCCGGTCTCTTTTGTGCAAAAACTTGAAATTCTTCAATTTTGTTGAATGCCCATACTTTCCCCTGAAAGTATATGGTTAGTTTCACTGGGTAGTTGATTCGTGGCTGAAGGCCCAGCTCTCTTGCCTTTCTGAATATTGTATTCCAAGTCTTGCAGTCTTTTAGCGTGGAGGCTGCCAGATCCTGTGTGATCCTTATTGGTGCTCCTTGATATTTGAATTGTCTCTTTCTGGCTTCTTGTAAGATTTTTTCTTTAACTTGAAAGCTCTTCAATTTCTCTATTATATTTCTGGGTGTTGACTTTTCTGGGTCCAGTGTAGAGGGTGATCTATGGATCCTTTCAATGTCTATATTGCCCTCTTGTTGTAGAACTTCAGGGCAATTTTGCTGAATAATTTCTTTAAGTATGGAGTCCAAGTTTCTGTTAATTTCTGCCTCTTCTGGAAGACCAATGATTCTCAAGTTGTCTCTTCTAGACCGGTTTTCTTGGTCTGTCACTCTCTCATTGAGATATTTCATGTTTCCTTCTTATTAGTTATCAGTCTTTTGACTTTGTTTTATTTGTTCTTGTTGTCTTGAGAGATCATTTTGTTCTAATTTTTCAATTCTAGCCTTTAAGGACTGGTTTTCAGCTTTAATGTTTTGGTTTTCGGCTTTAATGTTTTGGTTTTCAGCTATAATTTTTTGGTTTTCCTTTTCAATCTGGTCATTTTTGGTCTTCAGTTGACTTGTCTCACTTTCCAATTGCGAAATTCGGCCTTTTAAACTGTTATTTTCTTGCCATATTTCTTCCATCTTCCTCAGCATTTCATTTTTAAACTCTTCCATAGCTTGTGACCAGCTTTCATTTTTTTGGGGAGGTTTGGATTTTTGTTTTCCCTCCTCTGTTGTCTGGATTTTCTCTGTGTAGAAGTTGTCGAGTGTTCCAGAGTTTCTCTTGATAGTCTTTTTCTTCTGGGCTTCCTTATTGCTGGCCATTGTTAGCCCCGCCCCTTTTCAGCTTTGTCTTTGCGCTCAGGGTCTGCCTGCACCTTGCAAGCTCCCGGGGGCTCCAGTCTCCTTGTCCTTGGGGTCAGGCCTCCTGGTAGTTCCCAGTCTGCCCCTCTGCCCGAGGTTCCTTCAGCAGTCTTTGGGGCTGCTTCCACTGCCTCGCTCTGGTCTGCCCCGGGACCTCACTGGAGGTCCAAGCCTGGGCTAGAGATAGTTATTCAAGCCTAGGGCACTGCCTTTGCCTGTGCAGATGCTCTTAGGGCACTGCCTTCACCCCTGCAGAAGGTAGTGAAAGTCTGTGGGCTGGAGATGTTTATTTGCACCTGAGGCAATGCCTTCAGCACTTGGGAAAGGCCGAGTTTTAGAGGCCTTTGTCCCGGCCTGAGGCGGTGCCTTCACCCACATGGAAGCTCGGGGAAAGTCAGTGCGCACCCCCAGCACTTGGGGTCCCTAGTCTTGCAGCACACAGGTACAAGCCCTGGGGCTGCCAGTGATTATCTGGTTGCCCCAGTCCTGTTTTCACTCTTGTTTGTTGGCTTTGGCACTATGCCTGGTGTGTGTGTGGGGGTGGAGGGGCTTCTTCCTCTTGCGTTTTAGTGAGAGCTGTTTCACCCCTTTATAGCGTGGAAATGCCCTGATTCTGCATACCTTCAATGCTGCGCCCTGTTGTGGGGTTCCTTCGTTCTTCTGGACTCATTTTTATCTCCCCTTGAGGAGTCCTGTATGCTTCGGTCAGGAGAGATCGAGCAGCTGCTCCTTACTCTGCTGCCATCTTAACCGGAAGTTCCACAAAATTACATTTTAAAAAATGTTTATGGCTCTCACTGCCAAAAAGGTTGTAGACCCCTACTCTAGACCATGATACCATGCCTTAGTTTCTTTGAAGATTCCTTTCCCTCCTAACTGTGCATAATAATGGTTTCCCTTTGGCTTCACCTCCTTCTGTTGGTGGATTATTTCAAGAACCTCCTTTGAGGAAATTGCCCAGGCCAGTCATTCTTGACTCATTTGGTTATGCTCTTGACTCTCTGGACTTTCATACTATGTTCCCATGAGTGTACATGTTCTTCCTACTCCCTTCTTCATAGCGCTTCTCACAGTACTTTGAAAAACAGCAAGTGCCCAATATATGCTTGCTAACTTGTTTGTTGAAAGGATGGTTAATAGAAGTGAGATGGTAAAACCAGTGCAATGTCATCATAAAAGTACTGTTCTAGGACAAGTCACCCACAACCATTTTCAGAATTGCTGTGGGAAGTGGAACAAGTTTTGCAAAAATCATCTTATCATCTTCTACAAGTCAAAGGAGAAAATCTCTGGAAGATCCCTGGGTAATTATATTAGACATGTAAATACAGAACAGACTGTCCATCATTGCCACCCTTTGTTGGGTGAATGCTCAGCCTACAAGATTTTTTTCCCCTTCTGAATTAAAAAACGGGAAATATTCTCAACCCAAATTAGACTTGAGAACACAAAGGAAAGAACCAAAGCCAGACCTTGTTATCACCATTTTCTGAAATCTTTGTTCCTAAGGACATATTTACCTCCTTTCTAAACATAAATAAAATAATAAATAAAATGAGAACCAGAACTAGTCCACTTCATTGCTTTTGATGCATTTAAGGTAATAAAGAGACAAAAAGGAACCTTGAAACAAAAAACCCCACATATAATGGTGAGTCTGTATTGAAGCTCTCTTTCTCACTTTGCCCCTTGCATGTGTGTGTGTGTGTGTGTGTGTGTGTGTGTGTTTGTCATAGAAATAATATAGGTTAGGTTATTATTATTTATCTCCATTTTATGGATTATTAAACTGAGGCTCATAGGAGTAAAATAGTAGAATTTGAAGGTAGGTCTTACTAATTCCAGATCCATTATTTATATTAAAAAGAAATGTCTTTAAATTCTTTGAGCCTCAGTTTCCAAAAGATAAAATGAGAAGGTTGAACTCAAAGACCTCATCTAGTCTATGACCTTATGATTTTATAATATCTCCAAGTAATTTGTTTTGTACACCCTCTCACTGGATAGAACTGACTTAAAAATTCCCTTCCTCATTTTGGACCTTATGTATCCCTTAATGCAGCCCAAGATTGAATCGCTGTTTTTCCTTCCATATTTTATGACTGATGCACATTAAACTGGCATTTGTGAAAATATGCAAATGTCAAAATACCAGAGTTAGAGGGTGGGAAATGACAGTGGGTATCTTATCCCACCTTTACATAGAATGACTCTCTAGTGAAATATACTTGACAAAGTGGCCATGCAGTCCCTGCTTGTGGACCTCCAAAGAGGGAGAAACAATTACTTTCCAAAGCAGCCTGTTCAACATAGGGACAGCTCAAATGTTATTTTTCCTTGATATCTAACCTTTGGACTTTTTGGAAACTTGCACTCATTGTTTCTGGTTCTTCTTCTAAGGTCAAACAAAACTCTAACTCTTCCTCCACATTATAGCCCTTTAAATAAAAAATAAATAAAAACTGAAAAAAAAATTAACTGAATACTTGAATTTTCTCTTCTCTAAGGCTAAACACAGCCAGTTCCTTCATATAATGATTTTAATGCATTTCACTATTGGGGATTTTATTTTGCTCTTCACCATCCATCTTTTCAGTGTTTGTACTCCAAAGTGGCACAAATTAAACCTAATACTACAGATGTGGTCTGACCAGGACAGAATACAACACATCTCTGCCATTTTTGAACCTTATTATTCTCTAACTATAAAACAAGACTGAACCAACCTTTTCCTCCTATATCATATTGAGCTGGCATTCACAAAACATGCAAATGTTATAGAACAAAAGAATTTGAGAATAAAGAGTGCTCAGAAGCCATCTAATCCAAACCATACAATACAATACGGTACAATTCACATCTATCCAGAGTATATCAAGAATTAGAGATTAATTATGTCAATTAATATTAAAATTATAATTTTTAATATTTGTTCCTTGACATTGAGCAATCCATGTTCTCTTTCTCCTTATTCTTCCTCCTCCATCCCCCCAAGAAGGCAAGTATTATGATATAGGTTGTGTATATATTATATATGTATATATAGTTTGTGTACTCTGGCCCTTAGAATTTAATAAAGTTTATTAGAATTACTTGGATAGGTGAAATAAGAGAAATAGATAGGAAGATAGAGATTAACGGCTAGGCTAGCTTTCCATGTGGCTGGTCCAGTGGCACCCCCCAGCAGCAGCTTCTTTTGCAGGACACTAGAGACAGAGAGAGCAAACACTTCCTCATATGCTCCTTTTATCCTCTCTTTCACATCCTGGTCAAATTCAGAGTCATATAACTTACATGGGTGACATAAGTGATGTAGGTGACATAGATGACATGACTAGAAAAGGGGGAAGGGTACATTTCCTTCACATAGTTGTATATATATTATCATATGATATGTTTGTCATGTTGTGAAATGACATTATTTACACGAGAGAAAAATTTAGGTAGGAAATAAAGTGAAGAATGGTGTATTTGGTCCTTGTCTGATTCTTCTATTGTAGACACAATTCACATTTTAAAAGCACCTACTATATGTCACATATTGTGTTACTCTCTGGGGATACAAAGAAAAGCTCTTTAGGAGTTCACAATCAAATGAAGGAGATGGCATTTAAATAACTACATACAAAAATTTATATGTAAGACAAATAGGAAATCTACAGAGAGACGGTGCTAGAATTAATATGGCTTCATAAAGGCTTCCTACAGAAGGTGGAATTTTAGCTGGGATGATATGTATGAAGTGAGGGGATAGAGGTGAGGAGGGAGAACTTTCTATGCATTGGGGGGACAACCAGTATATGTACTTGAAGTTGGGAGATAGAAATTCTTGTTTAAGAAACAAGGTGGCCAGTGTCACTAGATAGAAGAAGGATATGTAGGTTGTAGGAACTGTAACATGCAAGAAGATTGAAAAAGTGTGGGGTGATGTTGGTTTTGTTATAAAAAGCAAAGAATAACCAATAAGCTAAAGTTCCCACCTAGATTTGATTTGAAGACTTCCAAAAAGACATATCACCTTTTAAGGCAGCTCTTTCATTTTACTTTTATTAGTTAGGAAGTTTTATTCCCCTATAGTTTTTATCAGAAGTGGTCAAGGTTACATACACAGTATGCATTTTTTTTAAAATTTAGAATATTTTTTCATGGTTACATGATTCATGATGCTCCCCGCTCTTTACTTCCTCCTCCCAAAGCTGACAAGCAGTTCCACGGGGTTATACATGTATCACTGTTCAAAACTCATTTCCATTTATTCATATTTGCAGTAGAGTGATCTTTTAATATCAAAACCCTAATCATATGTTTTTCTTCTGTGTTTCTGCTCCTACAGTTTTTTCTCTGGATATGGATAGCGTTCTTTCTCATAAGTTCTTTTGGATTGTCCTGGATCATTGCATTGCTACTAGTAGAGAAGTCCATTACATTTGATTATGCCACAGTGTATCTGTGTCTGTGTACAATGTTCCCCTGGTTCTGCTCCTTTGGCTCTGTATCAATTCCTGGAGGTTGTTCCAGTTCACATGAAATTCCTCCAGTTCATTATTCCTTTTAGCACAATAATATTCCATCACCAACAGATACCACAATTTGTTCAGCAATTCCCCAATCAAGGGACACCCCCTGATTTTCCAATTTTTTGTCACTACAAGGAGTGCAGCTATAAATAATTTTGTACACGTATTTTTTCCTATTATCTTTTTGGGGTACAAACCCAGCAGTGGTATGGCTGGATCAAAGGGCAGGCAAGTCTTTTAAAGCCCTCTGCGCATAGTTCCAAAATGCCCTCCAAAATGGTTGGACCAATTCACAACTCCACCAGCAGTGGATTAGTGTCCCAATTTTGCCACATCCCCTCCAACATTTATCACTTTCCTTTGCTGCCACATTGGCCAGTCACAGGATACATTTCTTAGCATACAGCAAAGTCCAGGGGGCATCAACAAAACTGTGAAAAGGGCTATTTGGGTTACTATTTCTGATCCAACCAGCTGGCTAGTACTTGTGCTGCTTACACCAGGCCGTTTTCTAGGGTCCACCCATTGATATCTGAGGCTATCCTCCTTTTTTGTGCTGTTTATGTTTTGACTCAGCACACTTTGAATTCTGCAGCTGTGTCAGAATTTCTTAGACCACCTTGTTTTGTAATGTCTTCTGGTCCATATTGAACCCCACTCCTCTTCAAATCTGGTACAATGCATCACTCTGAGCCACAGAGTTTAAACAAACAATCTTTTTTTTTTAAAACTAAAAGCATTTATCAGTTTACTCAAATAGAAATAATTCTCAAGGCAGTTTAAATTTACTCCAGAGAATAAAAACAAATAAATGCTGTGGGTAAGAATAGCAAGGAAGTTCTTCAGTCAGTGTCCCACAGCTTGATCCCAGATCAATATAGCATGGGACCAAGTTAAGCCAGAATGCCCACTTACGCCATAGCTTCCTTAATTGCAACTGTCCCAGCTGGAGCTAACTCTCTCTGTTTCTCTATCTGTCTCTTTCTGTCTCTTGAGCAATAATGACTTATTCCCAAGTTCCTCTAGTATCCTGGTCTACAATGAGAAGGTTGCCCCTGTTCTGAATAGCCATATCTCTCTTAAATCAATGCAAAATTGTTTTTTTGGTGGCAGCATCAAATTACTGACTCATATTGAGTTTATATTCCACTAAAATTCAGAGAAAATTTTCAAACAAAGGGCTCCCATATTTGGGAAAATTTTTTTTTGTATCCAAGCATATGATTTTACATTATCTCTATTGAGTTCTGTCTTGTAAGATTCTAGCCAACAAGGCCTGAATTAAGGCCCACAAAGAATCTTTTGGTTCCTGACTTGTTTAGTTTTCTCTGTTAGCTTTATATCATCTATATATCTGATGATTATACTATATATGCTTTTTTATAAGTAATTGATAATTTTAAATAGCAAAGGGCAAAGTACTAAAGCCTAAAACACTCTGTTGGAGACTTTCTACCAAGCTGAGACTGAGCTAGTTTTTTTTAATATTTTATTTTTTTAGAAAAATTTTCCATGGTTACATGATTCTTGCTTTTACTTTCCCCATCACACCCCTACCCCCCACCATATCAAATGCGCATTTCCACTGGTTTTAACATGTGTCATCAATCAAGACTTTTTTACATATTATTGATAGTTGCATTGGTGTGGTCGTTTAGTGTCATATCCCCAACCGTGTCCACATCAACCCATGTGTTCAAGCGGTTGTTTTTCTTCTGTGTTTCTACTCCTGCAGTTCTTCCTCTGAATGTGGGTAGCGTACTTTTTCAAAACCCCCTGAGAACTGTCCTGGGTCATTGCATTGCTGCCAGTACAGAAGTCCATTACATTTGATTTTACCACAGTGTATCAGCCTCTGTGTACAATGTTCTCCTGGTTCTGCTCCTTTCACTCTGCATCAATTCCTGGAGATCTTTTCAGTTCACATGGAATTTCTCCAGTTTATTATTCCTTTGAGCCCAATAGTATTCCATCACCAGCATATACCACAATTTGTTCAGCAATTCCCCAATTGAAGGGCATCCCTTCATTTTCCAGTTTTTTGCCACCATGAAAAGCGTGGCTATAAATATTTTTGTACACATCTGTTTATCTATGATTTCTTTGGGGTACAAACCCAGAAATGCTATGGCTGAATCAAAGGGCAGAAGGTCTTTTAGAGCTCTTTGGGCATAGTTCCAAATTGCCAGCCATAATGGTTGGATCATTTCAGAACTCCACTAGCAATGCATTAATGTCCCAATTTTGTCACATCTCCTCCAACATTCATTACTCTCCCCTTCTGTCATTTTTTTTTTTTAAATTTTTTTTTTTTTTAATTTTTTAAACCCTTAACTTCTGTGTATTGACTTATAGGTGGAAGAGTGGTAAGGGTAGGCAATGGGGGTCAAGTGACTTGCCCAGGGTCACACAGCTGGGAAGTGTCTGAGGCCGGATCTGAACCTAGGACCTCCCGTCTCTAGGCCCGGCTCTCAATCCACTGAGCTACCCAGCTGCCCCTCCCCTTCTGTCATTTTAACCAATCTGCTAGGTGTGAGGTGATACCTCAGAGTTGCTTTGATTTGCATTTCTCTAATTATTAGAGATTTAGAACACTTTTTCATGTGCTTATTGATAGTTTTGATTTCTTTATCTGAAAATTGCCTATTCATGTCCCTTGCCCATTTGTTAATTGGGGAATGGCTTGATTTTTTCTACAATTGATTTAGCTCCTTGTATATTTGAGTAATTAGACCCCTGTCAGAATTTTTTGTTATAAAGATTTTATTCCCACTTTGTTGTTTCCCTTCTGATTTTGGTTGCATTGTTTTTGTTTGTACAAAACCTTTTTAATTTAATCAAAATTATTTATTTTATATTTTGTAATTTTTTCTACTTCTTGCTTGGTTTTAAAATATTCCTTTTCCCATATATATGACAGGTATACTATTCTATGTTCATCTAATTTTCTTATAGTTTCCTTCTTTATATTCAAGTCATTCATCTATTCTGAATTTATCTTGGTGTAGGGTGTGAGATGTTGATCTAAACCTAATCTCTCCCATATGGTTTTCCAATTTTCCCAACAGTTGTTGTCAAATAGTGGATTTTTGTCCTAAAAGTTGGGCTCTTTGGGTTTATCATAGACAGTCTTGCTGACATCTAGTCCACTGATGCTCCCTTCTGTCTCTTAGCCAGTACCATATTTTTTTGATGACTGCTGCTTTATGGTATAGTTTAATATCTGGTACTGCTAGGCCCCCTTCCTTCACTTTTTTTTCATTATTTCCCTTGATATTCTTGATCTTTTTTTCTTCCAAATGAACTTTGTTATAGTTTTTTCTAATTCAGCAAAAAAGTTTTTTGATAGTTTGATAGGTATGGCACTAAATAGGTAAATTAATTTGGGTAGAATGGTCATTTTTATTATGTTAGCTCATCCTACCCATGAGCAATCAATGTTTTTCCAATTGTTTAGATCTAGTTTTAATTGTTTGGAAAGTATTTTGTAGTTGTGTTCCTATAATTCCTGTATTTGTTTTGGTAGATAGATTCCTAAGTATTTTATATTGTCTAGGGTTATTTTAAATGGTGTTTCTCTTTCTAACTCTTGCTGCTGAGTTTTTTTGGAAATATATAGAAATGCTGATGACTTTTGTGGGTTTATTTTTTACCTTGCATTTTTGCTAAAGTTGTTGATTATTTCTATTAGCTTTTTAGTTGATTCTCTAGGATTTTTTATGTAGACCATCATATCATCTGCAAAGAGTGATAGATTAGTCTCCTCATTGCCTATTTTAATATCTTCATTTTCTTTTTCTTCTCTAATTTCTACTGCTAGTGTTTTTAGTACAATGTTAAATAATAGAGGTGATAATGGGCATCCTTGTTTCACTTCTGATCTTTGTATGGAGTTTGGGAGCAGTTTTTGCCTGAGGCTACTTTGTGAGTCTCCTGGCTTCTCTGGGGACCCTCCTGGGGTCTCTGGTCTAGCTGTTTTCAGGGTCAAGCCCCTGTGTTCCTAGCTAGCTGCCCAGAGCCTAGAACTTGGCGCACATTTGCTCCTCTACCTAGGGTTTTCCTCTGAGTCTGAGTGCTCTGGGCGCTGTTGCTGCCTCTCTTAGCCCCACTCCCGTTTCCAAGGTCTGTGTTTTCCAGCCATCTTGGGTCTCAGGTCTTGCTGCTCTCAGGAGCAAGCTCCTAGTAGTGCCAGCTAGCTGCCTAAGGGTTATATTTTGTGCCCTGGCTTGCTCTAATTCTGGAGCGCTGCCTCTGCCTTTGGTACTGTGGGTGGTGTGGGGGAGGGGTGATCCTCTCATGTTTTGATGGGAGCTATTCCACCCCCCCCCTTATGGTGTGGAAGTGCCCAAATCCCACATACCTTCAATACTGCGCCCTATCATGGGGTCCCTTCTTTCATCTGGACTTGTTTTTTTGTCCTTTGGAGGTACTCTATATCTGTTGGTAAGGAGAGAAAGTCACCCTGCCTCTACTCTGCCACTGTCTTAACCAGGAAGTCTCTCCTGAGCTATTTTTTTGAGGAAACCTTTACCTTTTATCTTAAAATCAATATCATATATTGGTTCCAAAGCAGAAGAGCAATAAGGGGTAAGTAAGCTAGGAAATGGGGGTTAAGTGGCTTGCCCAGTGTCACAAAGCTGGGTGGATTCTGAGTCCAGATTTGAATTTATGATCTCCTCTCTCTAGCCCTGGCTCTCAACCCACTGAGCCATACTTTTAGTCTGGTTATTCAACTTTTTCCACATCTCTCTAATTATCATTTATAATGCTGGGTATTTTACACAGAAATATTTACTTGAGAAAGTATAATAAGAAATAAGCAAATTTCCTCTCTCAACATTCAAGAGACATAATCTTCCTCCCTGCTTATACCTCAGTCCTTGTGGGGGGTTGAGGATTAGGTCCATTGCTTTGCTTGGATCCTACAAGGCACAGTCTCAGTTCCAAGTCCAGTCACATCTTCCTTAGGGCTTAAGTTTCAGGCATTCTGTTCTCAGGGTTTCTATGTCCAACTGACTAACCATACCATCTCACCAGCTGTCTTGGCTCCAAAGTCATCATCATGGCTACAACTCCTGGTTTTGTGGGGATCATCCCTGGACCCTGAAACGGAAAAGGACAAACAACACAGAATAGGAACAAATACCTACAGACCCATTCTTAGAGCCAGGGTAGAAGAGAGAGAACAAGAAGAGTCCTTTCCCTTTTGGTTCAGTTAATTCAGTTCCTTTCAGTCTATCTCATCCACATAGAACACAGCTCAAAAGAAGTGATGAAAAGAGAGTCTTAGTCTCTACAGTTTTAAAAAAAGGCAATCAAAGCAGACTTCCCACTTGCTCATGTGGTAAGGAATGCATTGGGCTTTCTGTCAGGGCATGTTAAAAAAGACCCCACATGGACATCTCCATGTTGCCAAGGGAAGTCTGGGTTCCACAACTTTTCAATATATTTCTATTTTCTCTACAAGAATAGTATGAGTTACTTAATAGTTTTGCTCAAATCTAGGATTCTCCTTATCTATTAATTTGCTAATCTCATCAATATAGGAAATCAGGTGAGTTTGGCATGTCTTATGTTTGATGAAACAATACTGGTTCTTTATAATCACAGAATCCCTTTCTAGTTATTCACCAATTATCACCTTAAATAAATTATAGAAATTCCTCAGTAACCAAAGTCAAACTCATTGCCCTATAGTTTACAGACTCTATCCTTTACCCTTTAAAAAATTGAGATGTTTGTTTCCTATGATCTTTCAAACATTGTTGACAATAGCTCAGCAATTATATTTGTAAGTACTTTTAGGACCCAAAGATTTAGTTTATTTGGAGCAAAGATAGTGAGGTGTCTTCTTATTACCTTCTTACTTATTTTAGGTATAAACTCTTTGTTAGTCATTTTTGCTGCAGCCATTTACAGTGTAGTGGTCTGTCTCTGTTGCAGAGAAAATGAAAACAAAATAAGAACTTACAAATGTTTTCCCAATGAACTATTGTCTGGTAACCTTTCCCCTTTTTGTCATTGTGAAGATTTTTTTTGAAGCCAGTGGAAGATGTCACATTTGTCCTATAGAATTTCATCTGATTATATTTAAGCCAATGTACTAGTCTATCAATTTTGTTGTTTGACTCTGTCATCCAGAATGCCATTATTTTGCTACACCAGATCAAATCTTTTTTATTTTTTTTTACAGTGTGTCAAGTAGCCTTCCCTCCTTGTGCCTCACCAAACACACAACCACTATTCTAGTTGACCACAAGGGAACTTTCAGGGCTAGCTTACAGCCTTAGTTGACCCATCTGCTAATAGACTACTGATTGTCTATTTACCTGGACACTGGGTACCACACTAGATGGAAAAAAAGACCTCTTAGTATCTAGAGGAAAACAGAAAAAAGTCTAAATGATGCTAACGTGTTATGTATAGTCTTCAGTGGTTCCATTTAGAAGGTGTCACAGTTCTTTTAGCTTTAATGTGTCCAGAAATTTGTTTGATTTTATACTTTGTCTTTTTTTACATTTGTTTAAATCTGAAATTGAATTTAGGTGGATCCATTTGGATCCATATATGGATCTTAGTTAGCATAATGTAATTTCATTGTTTACCTTTCTTGAGATTGTATTTTTTTGTCTAATGAGTAGCTTCTCCTTTTTTGCATTGATCTCCAAATAACTTTAACACAAATTTCTTTCTTTTTTTAAAAACCCTTACCTTCCATCTTGGAGTCAATATTGTGTATTGGCTCCAAGGCAGAAGAGTGGTAAGGGTAGGCAATGGGGGTCAAATGACTTGCCCACACAGCTGGGAAGTGTCTGAAGTCAGATTTGAACCTAGGACCTCCCATCTCTAGGCCTGGTTCTCAATCCACTGAGCTACCCAGCTGCCCCCTTTAATACAAATTTCTGATATTACTCTTCTGTACCTATCATATAAAGTATCTTGATATTGGCATAAAAACCCTCCATAACAATCTGGCCTTGGTTCATCTCTATAGCTTAATTTCCCCCAAATCCTTATATTTCCTATGTTTTAGGCAAACATGACTATGACTTCTTGGTTTGTATATTTTTGTGTCCATGCCTCTGATTAGGCCAACCCCATAGTCTTAAAATTGATTCTCTCACCTCACCTTAACCCCATTCAACCACTACTCCACAGACATGTATGTTAAAGTTGCTTTAAGTTCCAACTCAGATGCCACCTAAACCCTTCCTTGACCTTCTTAGGTGATAGAACTCTGACTGGCCCATTCCTTTGTACTTTTTTTATTCTCACATATTAGAGTTACTTAGGCACCTGTTTTCCTCAATAGTAGATTTTAAACTTTTTGAAAGAAAGGCATATGGCACATTTGTCATTCTATCTTCAATACTTTTCATAGTGCCTTACACATGGTAAAAAAATGGTAGCAAATACTTATTGAATTGAATCGAAAAAGTAAAAGAAAGAAGAGTTGCCAAGGAAAAACAATGGTATATTCACAAGAAGTTCTCTGAACAATAATGAGCTGTATTTCTTTAATTTACTTCTTACTTTAATTACTAGGTAATCACTGATAACTTATGTATATGCAGTGATTAAAATAGTATAAATGAAAAAGACAAAATGGAAGAGAGAAAATGAAGTTCTAAACTGTTTAATTTTAATGGTCAACTTTGCTAATATGACAGAAAAGTAAAATAATAAATGTTGAAGGGGATGTGGGAAAATTGGAACACTAATGAACTCTTTGGTGGAGTTATGAACAGATCCAATCATTCTGGAGAGCAACATGGGACCACATCCAAAGGCCTTTAAAAATGTGCATACTCTTTGATCTAGCAATATCACTACTAGATCTGTATCCCCAAAAGATGATAAAAAGGGAAAAGGACCTATTCTTCCAAAAATACTTGTAGCAGCTTTTTCTTTTGTGATGGCGAGGAACTAGAATTTGAAGAGATGTCCATGAGTTGTGGAATGTCTGAATAAGTTGTGGCATAGATTGTAATGAAATATTACTGTGAAATAATACTGTGAAAGAAATGACAAGAAAGATGATTTCAAAAAGCCTGGAAGAACTTATACAAACTGATGCAAAGTGAAGTGAGAAGAATCAGAACACTGTATATAGTAAGTGAATTATTAAAAGATGAAAAACTATGAATAACTTAGCTATTATCAACAATAAAATGATCCAAGACAACTCCAAAGAACTCATGGTGAAAAATACTATCCATCTCCAGAGGTAGATTTGATAGTGCCTGAATGCTTATTGAAACATACCATTTTCACTTATTTTCTTCACTTTTGGGGGGGGAATAATTACCTTCTTTCACATTATGATGAATCTGGAAATATGTTGTGTATGACTGCACATGTATAAATTTAATTAAATTGCTTACTGTCTCAGAAAAGGGAAGGAGAGGAAGGAAGGGAAAGAATTTGGGTCTCAGAATGTTAAAAAATAAATATTAAAAACTGTTTTTGCATGTAATTGGGAAAAATGAAATATTACTGAACTAGAGAAAAAAAGTAGCCAAGTACCTAGAGAGGTAAGGAAATAATTCTCCCTCTTTTCTTTTGAGAGGTGGTAATAGGGATTTACAATGCTGCAAATGTTATTAGACACTTTTGATATATCAGTTGGTTTTGCTTAACTGTATTTTTTGTTACTATTTTTGTTTTTTTTTTGTTACAATGTTGCTCATTATAAGTGGGGCATCATCTGAAAAACAAAAGAGATCAATAAAGTTTTATTTTTCAAAATGTAATTAAAAAAAGGAATTGTTATTGAGACCAAAAAGAGAATGGATTAATAGAAGTAACTCTATCTCCATGTAATTGTGTGCCTATGTGTCTATATGTGAATATGTACTTGTGCTCCTATGTCATGCTTAGAAAAACAATACTTTAGAGTGAAAAGGAGCACTGGATTATAGTCAGAAGACTTCAAATTCTATTTCTGTTACTTACTATATGACCTTGGAAAAACCACTTTACCATTTTGGGGCTCAGTTTCCTCATTCGAAAAACTAGGAATTAAAGTACATGATCTCTAAGATCCTTTACAATCCTGGCAGTCTGTAAAGTTGTTAACGTAGTGAAGGCACATTTTAGGTAATCACATCTCTATATTCCCAGAGATTAATTATGTTTATTGTATCTGACACCAGTCAGGAAAAAACCAAAATCTTTTGTGAGTCTTATAAGTTAAAAAGCATCATTTGTAAATGGTTTTGCTTTATTGTATCTGATTCTAACTAAAAGGAGAGAGCACTAAGAGCTTTGTCTGTGAGCATTACTGTTTAAAGAGCTATGCTATATCTCCTGTCTTGGGGCTTACACACATGTACACACCCAGACACACAGAAACACACCCAAACTATACATCTGAGTACACTCATTACAAAGCCATTTCATTAGTGGATATGTAAAATACTTTCTCTTTCAGTACAACGAATGTGAAATAACTGGAAACGTTATCAGTTACTTGTATAAAAGCATATATAGTGTGATCATCAGATATACAGATGATACAAAGCTAGTAGAGAAAACTAATGAAGTCAGGAACCAAAAGATCCTTGGTGGGTCTGAATTCAGACCATGTTGACCTGAATCTTACAAGACAGAATTCAATAGGGATAATGTAAAATCATATGCTTGGATACAAAAAAAAATTCACAAATATGAGACAGATAAGGCATCATTAAGCAGTCCTTTGTTTGAAAAATTTCTCTGAATTTTAGTGAAATATAAACTTAATATGAGTCAGTGCAACATGGGAAATTCAGGGTGGAATTGGGTGAGGCTTGACCCCTGTATCTTGCAGGAATTCCACCCTGCCATTTTCCATGTTGCAGTCAGTAATTTGATGTGGTAGCCAAAAACAATTTTGCATTGATTTAAGAGAGATATAGTTATTCAGAACAGGTGCAACCTTCTCATTGTAGATCAGGATACTGGAGGAACTTGGGAGTAAGTAGTTATTGCTCAAGAGACAGAAAGAGACAGAGAAACAGAGAGAGTTAGCAACAGCTGGGACAATTGCATTTAAGGAAGCTATGGTGTAACTGGGCATTCTGGCTTAACTTTGTCCCATGCTATATTGATCTGGGACCAAGATGTGGGACACTGACTGAAGAACTTCTTCCTTGCTATTCTTACCCACAGCATTTATTTGTTTTTATTCTCTGGAGTAAATTTAAACTGCCCTGAGAATTATTTCTATTTGAGTATACTGCTAAATGTTCTTCTGGTTCTGCTCATTTCACTCTGCATCAGTTCATTGAGTTCTCCCAGTTCATAGAAAAATCTTCCAGATCATCAATCCTTATAGCATGATATTATTCCATCTCCACCATATACCACAATTTATTCAGCTGTTCACCAATTAAGGGACTACCAGTACTAATTACTACTAATTTTCCAGTTTTTGCCACCACAAAGATTGAGGCTATAAATATTTTTGCACAAGTATTTTACCTTATTATTTCTTTGGGGGTACAAACCTACTAGTGGTATTTCTAGATCAAAGGGTATGCATTCTTTTAAAGCTCTTTGCATGTAATTCCACATTGGCTTCCAGAATGGCTGGATTAATTCACAACACTACCAGCAATGCATTAGTGGCCCAATTTTGCCACAACCTCTCCAACATTTATTATTTTCCTTTAATGTCATATTGGTCAATCTGCTAGGTCTGAGGTGGGACCTCAGTATTGCTTTGATTTGCATTTTTCTAATTATGAGAGATTTAGAACACTTTTTCATGTGTTTATTGATAGTTTTGATTTCATCTGAAAACTGCTCATTCATGTCCCTTGACCATTTGCCAGTTGGGGAATGGTTTGATTCTTTATACAATTGACTTAGCACCTTATAAACTTGAGAAATGAGACCGTTGTCAGAAGTTTTTGTTATAAAATTCCCCACTCCCAATTTGTTGCTTCCCTTCTAATTTTGGTTTTGTTTGTACAGAAACTTTAAAATTTAATATAATCAAAATTATTCATCTTACATTTTGTAGTGTTCTCTATCTTCTGCTTATTTTTAAATCCCTTCCCTTCCCAAAGATCTGACAGGTATACTATTCTATGTTCACCTAATTTGTTTATGATTTCCCTCTTTATGTTTAGACCATTTACCCACTCTGAGTTAATCTTGGTATAGGATGCAAGATGTTGATCTAAACCTTATTTCTCCCAAACTGTTTTCCAATTCTCTCAGCAGTTTTTGTCAAATAGTAGGTTCATGTCCCCAAAGCTGGGATCTTTAGGTTTATAGAAAACTATCTTCCTACTGTCATTTATTCCGTCTATTCTATTGATCCACCCTTCTGCATCTAAGCTAGTACCATGTAGTTTTTTTTAAAAAACATTTATTAATCTTTATTTTTTAGAAAAGTTAACATGGTTACATAATTCATGCTCTTTCGCCTTCACCCCCCAAAATCCCCCCATCCCCCATGGCTGATGCGTATTTCCACTGGTTTTAACATGTGTCATTGATCAAGACCTATTTCCAAATTGTTGATAGTTGCATTGGTGTTGTAGTTTCGAGTCTACATCCTCAATCATGTCCGCCTCAACCCATGTGTTCAAGCAGTTGTTTTTCTTCTATGTTTCCTTTCCTGTAGTTCTTCCTCTGAATGTGGGTATTTTCCATAAATCCCTCAGAATTGTCCTGGGTCATTGCATTGCTGCTAGTACAGAAGTCCATTACATTCTATTTTACCACACTGTATTGGTCTCTGTGTACAATGTTCTTCTGGCTCTGCTCCTTTCACTCTGCATCTATTCCTGGAGGTCTTTCCAGTTCACATGGAATTTCTCCAGTTTATTATTCCTTTGAGCACAATAGTATTCCATCAGCAGCATATACCGCAATTTGTTGAGCCATTCCCCAATTGAAGGGCATACCCTCATTTTCAAGTTTTTTGCCACCACAAAAAGCGCGGCTATAAATATTTTTGTACACGTCTGTTTATCTATGATCTCTTTGGGGTACAAACCCAACAATTGTATGGCTGGATCAAAGGGCAGGCATTCTTTTATAGCCCTTTGAGCATAGTTCTGCCAGCCAGAGTTGTTTTGATTTGCATTTCTCTAATTATTAGAGATTTAGAACACTTTCTCATGTGCTTATTGATACTTTTGATTTCTTTATCTGAAAATTGCCTATTCATGTCTCTTGCCCACTTATCAATTGGGGAATGGCTTGATATTTTTATACAATTGGTTTAACTCCTTGTATATTTGAGTAATTAGACCCCTGTCAAAGTTTTTTGTTATAAAGATTTTTTTCCCAATTTGTTGTTTCCCTTCTGATTTTGGCTACATTGTTTTTGTTTGTACAAAAGCTTTTTAGTTTGATATAATCAAAATTATTTCTTTTACATTTTGTAATTTTCTCTAACTCTTGCTTGGTTTTAAAATCTTTCCTTTCCCAGAGATCTGACAAGTAAATTATTCTATGTTCACTTAACTTATTTATAGTTTCCCTCTTTATATTCAAGTCATTCACCCATTCTGAATTTATCTTGGTGTAGGTTGTGAGATGTTGATCTAAACCTAATCTTTCCCATATTGTTTTCCAAATTTCCCAGCAGTTTTTGTCAACTAGTGGATTCATGTCCCAAAAGTTGGGCTCTTTGGGTTTATCATACACTGTCTTGCTGATGTCATTAACCCCAAGTCTATTCCACTGATCCTCCCTTCTATCTCTTAGCCAGTACCATATTGTTTTAATGACTGCTGCTTTATAGTATAGTTTAATATCTGGTACTGCTAGGCCCCCTTCCTTCACATTTTTCTCCATTATTTCCCTTGATATTCTTGATCTTTTGTTATTCCAAATGAAATTTGTTATAGTTTTTCCTAATTCAGTAAAGAAGATTTTTGGTAATTTGATAGGTATGGCGCTAAATAGGTAAATTAATTTGGGTAGAATGTTCATTTTTAATATGTTAGCTCGTCCTACCCATGAGCAATCAATGGCTTTCCAATTGTTTAGATCCAGTTTTATTTGTTTGGAAAGTGTTTTGTAGTTGTTTTCATATAATTGCTGTGTTTGTTTTGGTAGATAGATTCCTAAGTATTTCATATTGTCTAGGGTGATTTTAAATGCTGTTTCTCTTTCTACCTCTTGCTGTTCTAATTTGTTGGAAATGTATAGAAATGCTGATGATTTATGTGCATTTATTTTGTATCCTGCAACTTTGCTAAAGTTGTTGATTATTTCTACAAGCTTCTTAGTTGATTCTCCTGGATTTTTTAAGTAGACCATCATATCATCTGCAAAGAGTGATAGCTTAGTCTCCTCATTGCCTAGTTGGATACCTTAAATTTCTTTTTCTTCTCTAATTGCTACTGCTAGTGTTTCTAGTACAATGTTAAATAATAGAGGAGATAATGGGAATCCTTGTTTCACTCCTGATCTTATTGGGAAGGCTTCTAATTTATCCCCATTGCATATGATGCTTGTTGATGGTTTTAGGCATATACTGTTTATTATTTTTAGGAAAGGTCCTTCTATTCCTATACTTTCCAGGGTTTTCAATAGGAATGGATGTTGTATTTTGTCAAAGGCTTTTTCAGCATCTATTGAGATAATCATGTGGTTTTTGTTTGTTAGATTGTTGATATTGTCAATTATGTGGATGGTTTTCCTAATGTTGAACCATCCCTGCATTCCTGGTATAAATCCCACCTGATCATGGTGGATGATCTTCTTAATTACTTGCTGGAGTCTCTTTGCTAATATTCTATTTAAGATTTTTGCATCTATGTTCATTAGGGAGATTGGTCTATAGTTTTCTTTCTCTGTTTTTGGTCTACCTGGCTTTGGAATCAGTACCATATTTGTGTCATAAAAGGAGTTTGGTAGGACTCCTCCTTTGCTTATTATATCAAATAATTTGTATAGTATTGGGATTAGTTGCTCTTTGAATATCTGATAGAATTCACTTGTGAATCCATCAGGCCCTGGCGATTTTTTCTTAGGGAGTTCTTTGATGGCTTGTTCAATTTCTTTTTCTGATATGGGATTATTTAGGTATTCTATTTCTTCTGCTGTTAATCTAGGCAACTTATATTTTTGTAAATATTCATCCTTATCTTCTAGATTATTATATTTATTGCCATATAATTGGGCAAAATAATTTTTAATGATTGCCTTAATTTCCTCTTCATTAGAGATGAGGTCTCCCTTTTCATCTTTGATATTGTCAATTTGGTTTTTTCTTTCCTTTTTTTAATTAGATTGACCAGTACTTTGTCTATTTTATCTGTTTTTTCAAAATACCAGCTTCTAGTCTTATTTATTAATTCAATAGTTCTTTTCCTTTCAATTCTATTAATTTCTCCCTTGATTTTTAGTATTTCTAATTTAGTTTTCATCTGGGGATTTTTAATTTGCTCGCTTTCTAGTTTTTTAAGTTGCATGCCCAATTCATTAATCTCTGCCCTCCCTAATTTGTTAATATATGCACTCAAGGATATAAATTTCCCCCTGAGTACTGCTTTGGCTGCTTCCCACAGAGTTTGGTAGGATGTCTCATCATTGTCATTCTCTTCAATGAAATTGTTGATTGTTTCTGTGATTTCTTCTTTGACTAGCTGGTTTTGAGAATCATATTATTTAATTTCCAATTAGGTTTTGATTTGCCTGTCCAGGTGCCCTTACTAATTATTATTTTTATTGCATTATGTTCTGAGAAGGTTACATTTATTATTTCTGCTCTTTTGCATTTGTTTGCAATGTTTCTATGCCCTATTACATGGTCAATCTTTGTGAATGTACCATGTGCAGCTGAAAAGAATGTGTATTCCTTTTTGTCCCTATTCGTTTTTCTCCACATTTCTATAAAATCTAATTTTTCTAGGATTTCATTCACCTCTCTTATCTCTTATTGATTTTTTTGTTTTTAGTTATCTAGTTCTGAAAGAGGAATATTTAGATCTTCCAATAGTATGGTTTTACTATCTATTTCCTTCTTCAGCTCAGCCAGTTTCTCCTTTAGGAATTTGGATGCTATACCATTTGGTGCATACATGTTGAATACTGTTATTTCCTCATTGTCTACATTGCCTTTTATCAGGATGTAATTACCTTCCCTGTCTCTTTTAATCATATCTATTTTTACTTTGGCTTTGTCAGAAATCATGATTGCCACTATTACGATAAAACATAATAAAGGCTGATATAAATATAGAAATTAGTAGTTTAATTAAAGCCATGCTGATAGATAAAGTCATTAGACCACGCTCTTGTAAGAATTTAAAACTGCCGCCCAGCCATTATTGTTACCTCCCGTCTCTTCCTGAGTCTGCTAGCCAAGAGGACTTCCTTTTGGAAACTCCTCACATTTAAATGGTCCTCTGCATGGTGACGCAGACATCCCCACGCCCAAAGAACCGGAACTGGTAATCCATTGGACCACGGGAAATGTAGTTTGATAGTTCCCACGTGTCCATAGAAAATATATATATACTTTTAGATGGCATTTCCCAAATTTCACTTTTACACCACTTCAGCCTTCTTTTTCTCATTTGAAACCCAAAAGATTTTGCTCTAGCCCTTGACCTTTCTGTGTATGTCCACCTGCCTCGTATGTGTTTCTTGTATACAACATATGGTAGGATTTTGGTTTCTAATCCACTCTGCTATTTGCTTCCGTTTTATGGGTGAGTTCATCCCATTCACATTCAGAGTTATAATTATCAGTTGTGTATTCCCCAGCATTTTGTTATCCTCTCCTAGTTCTACCCCTCTTTCTTACACTATTTCCTTTTAAACCAGTGGCTTGCTTTATGCCAGTAACCCTTGTCCCCTCCTTTGATTTACTTCCCTTTCTACCCCCTCCCTTATTATTCCCCTCTATTTATTTTTAAAGCCCAATGAATTCCCTCTCCCTTCTATGACCTCCCACTCCCCTGCTCCCCTTGGTTTATCCCTTCTGACTTTCTCAGTAGGGTTAGGTAGAGTTTTATATTCCAATGGATAAAGCTGCTATTCCCTCTCAGGGTTAATTACACTGAGAGTAAGGTTTTAATATTACCTCTTAATGCTCTCTTCTTCTCCTTCTTATAATAGTATTCATCCCTTCCCCTTCCCATGCCCTCTTTGTGTGTAATAGAATATCCTATTTTTCTTATTCATTCAAGTTTCTCTTGGTGTCCTCTACTATTCACCTCCCTCTTTCCCACCCCCATATCATCTTAGACCATTTAGTATTCCAAACTCTACCTATGAATTATTCTTCTAATTACTATTATAGTGAGAACTATAATAGTGAATAGAGTTCCTTACAGAGAATTATACATAACATTTTTTCACATAGGAATACCAACAATTAGATCATATTGGAGCCCTTAAAGAGGCAAATTTAAAAAGTACGAGTTTTCTTTCTTTTCCCTCTGTTTCATATTTACCTTTTCATGTTTGTCTTGGTTTTTGTGGTTGGATATCAAACTTTCCATTTAGTCCTGGTCTTTTCTGTGGAGATACTTGGAAATCTTCTATCTTGTTGAATGCCCAAACTTTCCCTTGGAAGTATATGGTTAGTTTTGATGGGTAGGTACCTGATCCTTGGTTGTAGACCCAGTTCTCTTGCCTTTCTGAATATCATATTTCAAGCCTTGAGGTCTTTTAGTGTGGAGGCTGCCGGATCCTGTGTGATCCTGATCGTTGCTCCTTGATATCTGAATTGTCTCTTTCTGGCTTTTTGTAAAAGTTTTTTCTTTTACTTGGAGGCTCTTGAATTTGGCTATTATATTCCTGGGGGTTGTCTTTTCTGGGTCTAGTGTAGAGGGTGATCTATGGATCCTTTCAATGTCTATATTGCCCTCTTGTTGAACTTCAGGGCAATTTTGCTGAATAATTTCTTTCAGTATGTCGTCCAAATTTCTATTAATTTCTGCTTTTTCAGGAAGACCAATGATTCTCAGATTGTCTCTTCTAGACCTGTTTTCTTGGTCTGTCACTTTCTCATTGAGATATTTCATGTTTCCTTCTATTTTATTAGTCTTTTGATTTTGTTTTATTTGTTCTTGCTGTCTTGAGAGATCATTAACTTTTAATTGCTCAATTCTAGCCTTTAGGGACTGGTTTTCCTTTTCAATCTGGTCATTTCTGGTGTTCGTTTTGCTTATCTGTTCATTTGATTTCTGAGCCTCACTTTGCAATTGCAAAATTCTGCCATTTAAACTGTTATTTTCTTGCCAGATTTTGGTTTCCAATTTGCTTACCATTTCGTTTGATTTTTGGGCATCTTTTTCCAATTGGGAGTTTCATTCTTCTAACCCGTTAATTTCCTTTTGAGCTATTTCCCACTTCTCTTGTCAAATCTCTTCCATCTTTCTCATCATCTCAGATTTGAACTCTTCAATAGCTTGTGGCTAGTTTTCATTATTTTGGGAAGGTTTGGATATGATTACTTGTTTGTTCTCCTCTGCTGTTTGCTCTTTTGTCTGGATTTTATCTGTGTAAAAGTTGTGGAGTGTTGCAGATTTCTTCTTGATGATCTTTCTCTTTTGGGGTTCTTGTCTCTGGCTTGCCATTGTCAGCCCTGCACCCTCTCAGGTTTATCCTCACACTCAGGGCCTGTCTGCGCTATTTTGGCTCCTGAGGTCTCAGGTCTAGTTGTTCTCAGGGTCAAGCCTCCTAGTGGTCCCCTTTTTGTTCCTCTGCCCGAGATTCCTTTAACAGTCTCAGGGTGGTGCTTCCACAGTTGTGAACCCCTTCTGCCCTGGGTCCCCACTCAAGGTCCTTGCCTGCACTCAAGATCTGAGTCCTCACCTGCACTCAGGATTAGTGTCTGGCCTTGAGTCCGAACCTGCACTCATGCCTGCGTGCAGGGTCTGTGTTCAAAGTTCACACGAGTTCTTTAGCCTCTTGGGGTCTTAAGTCTTGCTGCTCTCTCAGGAGCAGGCCCTGGTGACCCCAGGTAGCTGCCAAGGACTTAATGAGTGCCCCAAACTTGCTCTAACTCTTGTGCACTGACTTTGGCACTGTAGGTGATGTGGGGTGGGGGAGGGGGTTGCTCAGCTTGCATTTTAGTGAGAGCTGTTTCACCCCTTTATGGCATGGAAATGCCCCAATTCCACGTACCTCCAATGCTGCGCCCTGTTGTGGGGTCCCTTTGTTCTTCTGGATTTGTTTTTATGTCTTCTTGAGGAGTCTTGTATGTTTTGGTTAGGAGAGGTTAAGCAGCTGCTTTTTACTCTGCTGCCATCTTACCCAGGAAGAGTACCATGTAGTTTTGATGATTACTGCTTTATAGTATAGTTTGAGATCTGGTACTGCTAGGCCTCCCTCCTTCACATTTTTTTCATTTGTTCCCATGATATTTTTTATCTTTTGTTCTGCCAGATGAACTTAGTAATTATTTTTTCTAATTCTTTAAAAAGTGTTTTGGTAGTTTGGTAGATTTAGCACTGAATAAGCAAATTAATTTAGGGAGGATTGTCATTTTTATTATATTAGCTCAATCTATTCATGAGCAATTGATGTTTATCCAATTGTTTAGATTTAGTTTTATTTGGTCGAAGAGTGTTTTGTAGTTATATTCATATAATTCTTGAATTTGTCTTGGCAAAAAGATTCCCAGGTATTTTATCTTCACTAGGGTGATTTTAAATGAAGTTTCTCTTTCTAACTCTTGTTGCTTGATTTTGTTGGAAACATATAGGAATGCTGATGATTTATGTGGGTTTATTTTGTACCCTGCAACTTTGCTAAAGGTATTGATTATTTCTACTAGTTTTTTAGTTGTTTTTTTTTCAGATTCTCTAGGTATACCATCACTTCATCTACAAAGAGTGATAGTTTAGTTTCCTCATTCCCTATTAGGATCACTTCAATTTCATTTTCTTCTCTAATTGCTACTGCTAGCATTTCTAGTACAGTATTAAATAGTAGTGGTGATAATGGGCATCCCTGCTTCACTTCTGATTTTATTTGGAAAGTATCTAATGTATCCCCATTGCAGATGATACTTGCTGATGCTTTTAAATATATACTGTTTATTATTTTGATGAATGGACTTTCTATTCCTTTACTTTCTAGTGTTTTCAATAGGAATGGATGTTATATTTTGTCCAAGGCTTTTTCTGCATCTATTGAGATAAAAATGATTTCTATTAGTTTAATTATTGATATGGTAATTTATGTGGATGGTTTTCCAAATATTAAACCATCCTTGCATTCCTGGTATAAATCCCACTGAACTTTTTTTTGCATATTTTTGTTCAATTTAAGACTTAACTAGGTATGGATAATTTTCTGCTTCATGTGGATCTAATAGTATACATATTTGATGAAGTGTTATCTTGAAAGGGAATGCAGACTTATTCTCTCTGGTTCTAGGATACAGAACTGGGACCACAGGTTGCAAGTGAAAAGGCAGATTTCAACTCAAAATAAGGAAGGATTCTCTTATAATTTTAAAATTATAAGTTAATTTTATCTGTTAAAAATAGAATAGAATCTGTTAAAAATAGAATAGATTTTATTATAAATTCCCTGTTATTGAAAGTAGAAGAGAGTAGTGACAGGGAGGCGAATCATATAGAAAGTTTTGTCTCCAAATCAGAAGGAAAAGTGCTGTGGTTCTAAGGCTACAGTGGCAAAATAGATGATAATTCACTTTCTTTAATATAATTTCAACTGATAAAGTCATGTTTCTGATAAGATTAAGGATTTTGAAAGAGAGAACAACTTTTCCCTTTTGAAATAAATGTGATTGGTAAGGAGGGTAGCTTCAGCACCTGCAAAAAAACAAACAAGCAAACAAAAAAAAAAACAGTTTCCAGACTTCACTTCATCTCTATAGCGGCTACTTCCCAGCATGATGGTTGTGGGACTAGGCTGGAAGCCTTGATGGGTTGGGTGGAGGATGCTGGAACTTCCAGGGCTTTTGGACTTATCTACCACTCAGTAGCAATGGATCATCAGTTGATGTTGATGGCAGGTCTCTTTCCTACATAAGTTAGTTTAAATGGGTGAGGTGCTATTTTTTAAATAACAAAAGAGTCCTACCCTTATATTTGTATCACAAGAATAACATAATTACTAAAAACATATGCTACCTACCTCCCAGACTTTTAGGTAAAAACTCAGGATTACCAGCCCCCCATAGGCTGGGATCTTTATATTCATAGTTCTCTGAATCAACCAAATCCCAAGGATGCTTTCTCTGCATGAGCCCTAAAGCCTATTGGTATTTGGTCTTTCTTCTCATTTAGGTAGCTAAATAATGCAGTCAATAGAGCACCTGGCATCTAGTAAGTGCTACACATGTGTTAGCTATTATTATTACTATGAGTTATAGATGAGTAGAGATTAAATACTCAATGTCCCACACTTGCATCAGTTTGGGGAGTTGGTGGGAGCTTGAAGAGAAGAGAGATCTTGGTCTTCTAGTTTCCAATTTCAAGAGCTGGAAGAGGTAATGCACTAGTTCCTACCTCTTTTTTTTTAAACCCTTACCTTCCATCTTGGAGTCAATACTGTGTATTGGCTCCAAGGCAGAAGAGTGGTAAGGGTAGGCAATGGGGGTCAAGTGACTTGCTCAGGGTCACACAGTTGGGAAGTGTCTGAGGCCAGATTTGAACCTAGGACCTCCTGTCTCTAGGCCTGGCTCTCAATCCACTGAGCTACCCAGCTGCCCCCAATTCCTACCTCTTTTAGGTCTCTAAAGGGAGAAAAAAACTCCTGGAGATATGACATTTAATTATGTCCCTTCCCAATTTGATACACTAGAGCTTGAGGAATTTCCCCCTGGGTGAGGTCTGACATTCTCTTGGTTCAGCTGAGTTTTCTCTCTCCTAATGGGAGAAATCATTCACTTATATCGTCTGGTATATATTCTCTTAAATATATCTCCTCTGACTTCTATTTTGTTATCAACCTCCATAAATGAGTTTATCTGCTGTTTTCTGTGTGTGATCATCATAGAGCTGACATTTTGTGAGGAGTCAAACTTTGGATATATATCCTGGGGCCCTCCTTTCTCATTAAGGAATAGAAATCATGATAGCTTAACCCTAAAAATTAACTTTTCCCAGATTTACAATATTTAAGAGAGTAGATATATTCTAGTTCAGAAATCTCCAGTACACAATTTTACTAGGAAGGAGCTCATAAAATTGTACTGCAACATCTAGCACAAGAGTAATAAGGGTTTTAAGTCCCACTTACTCACCCACTTAAGTCTAAGACATCTTCTAATGCCTCAACCCCACTTTGATATAAGGGGTTGCTGTTTAGCAACAGCCAGGCTATTATCATGCCAGGGGACATAATATTATATAAATCGTCATTAAAGTACTCAAGTGTGTGGAAGGGAATAGGTAGAGATTGGAGGGCAGACCATTGAACAAAGGGCAATGAAGCAATCTCTTCTGAATTAGGTAAATTGGATAATTTCTAAATTACTCAAAGCATCCCATGTAGTTTATATGAAACAATTCTGGATCTCATGAAGATGAAAATTTTTCTCCCTGGTGATAGTGATGGAATCCAGAGTGTTTTACTATCACAATTCCTTTTACAAAAGAACCTCAGATAGTCCATAAGGAAGTCAGATGGCACCTGGTGGCGTATAGTGAACTAAAGAGGGCAGGATAAAGTTGTTGTGGCTGTTACTTCAGTCTTTCATAAATCTAATCAATGCAAGAAAACAGGACTAGAAAATTAAAGGTCCTCTCCTTTGAAGTCAGAACCAATGAAGGAATTTTGTTGATGTCTCCCACTACATACATTGGGGAGGAGGGGGTAATCAGCACCCAGAGACATCATATTCCCTCTGGCTGAATTAAAGCTTTCCAGTACTGGAATGGGAAAAGGTGGAGAGTGGGTCCTGATTCCCCTCTACTTCCTCTTCCCCTCAGACTCCTCATGTTAATAGGAAATCTTTCAACCTGCCCTTCAACCCTACCCCCCAAATTGTCCTTACTTGTATCTCAAGTCAAGATAGTATTTATTTAGCTCATTGTGGGCCAGGCATTGTGCTAGGAGTTGGGATACTAAGAAAGATGAAGACCCTCTCTGTCTTCAAGGAGCTCATAGGGGAAGACAGCATACAAAAAAATTGGACACACAAAATATATGCAATAGAAATGTAAAATAATATCAGATGAGGCACTGTGATTTGTATGTGGGGAAGGGAATGAGAAAGGTGTTAAAAATTTTTTTTTGTTGTGAAAACCTTTACTTTCTGTCTCAGAATCAATATTCTATATTGGTTCCAAGACAGACAAGTGGTAAGGGCTAGGCAATGGAATTTAAATGACTTGTCCAGGGACACAATTAGGAAATGTCTGAAGCTAGATTTGAGCCTAGTACCTCCAATCTCTAGGCCTGGCTCTCAATCCCCATAGCCACTCGGAGATGTGTATGTGTGTGTGTGTGTGTGTGTGTGTGTGTGTGTGTGTGTGTGTGTGGTGTATTTTATTATTTTATTTTAATAACACATTTCCACATAAATTTTCCAAAGTTATATATTCCAAATTCTCTCCCTTCCTTCTCCCCTCTCTCTTTCTCTCAGAGCTGGCAAGGATTTCAATCTGGGTTATATATGTATTATCATATGTGTTTTTTAAAGCTATATTGATAAACAGAACAAAATAAAAAATGAAATGAGTGTAAAGAGAGCTGTTCCACCTTTTAATTTTCTTGTTCCCGTTTTATCTGTCATAAGAGGATGATACTTGGATTGGAAAGGAAAGAAATCACCTCAGAGGCTCAGAGGATACAAAGTCAGGCCTAAAGATAGATGGTTTAGGTTCAAATCTGGCCTCAGATACTTCCTAGCTGTATGACCCTGAGTAAGCCACTTAACCTCCATTACCTGCCCTTACCACTCATCTGCCTTGGAACCAATACATAGTATGGATTCTAAGGTGGAAGGTAAAGGTTTTTTTTAAAAAAGGTAATGGACTAATAAGGAATTAAACCTCCCAAATAAATCATAGAAGAAGTCACATAATTTTCACTCATCAGTTCCAGTCATGAGGCCCAAAGAACTTAATTCCAGAGTTCAGATGAGAAAGGTCTGGCTAGCCAACAATTCATTTGAAAAAAAAATTAAGGTGGTTAGTGGATTGTGAACTTGCTCTAGAACATATTGAAGTGTTATGACGCAGGATAAAAAAAAAACAATGCAATCAGGTTGCTTTGAGAATGACAGACTGTCCTGAATGAGGGAGGCAACTTGATAATGCAACATCTGGAGCACTTTGTTCAATTCTAGATGCTACCTTTCAGGAAGGAATTTGATCAACTGGAAAGAACACTGATGAGGGCTATCACCATAGAGAATGGCTTTTAGTTTTTGTAATATCAGGTGTAGCTGAATAAACTTGAGCTGTTTAACTTCTAAAGCATTAGAATTATTCCAAAATATGGCGGGCTAACCCCAGATGCATTCACCCTCACTAGAGGTCTTCCATAAAAGGAATTTTTGGTCTAGTATAGAGAACTAGATGCCTTCTGAGGCCTTTTGGTCAGTTGTTTTTCAGTCGTGTCTGACTTTT
The DNA here is from genome assembly GCF_016433145.1 of Gracilinanus agilis. Lineage (NCBI taxonomy): Eukaryota > Metazoa > Chordata > Mammalia > Didelphimorphia > Didelphidae > Gracilinanus > Gracilinanus agilis. The sequence continues at coordinate 412,526,205 of NC_058132.1, read as the reverse complement.
TGTGACCCTTATTTGGGGTTTTCTTGGTAAAGATACTGGAGCAATTTGTCATTTTCTTTTCCAGCTCATTTTACAGCTAAGGAAACTGAGGCATACAGGGTTAAATGACTTTCCCAAAGACACATGGCTAGTGTGTGAGGCCAGGTTTGAACTCCGGAAGATGACTCTCCAGGCCTGGTGGCTCTATCTATTGTGCCGCCTAGCTGCTCTTTACAACTCTGAGATTCTATAATTCTTCAAGACTATTGGTTGCATTTTATACAATAAATGTTAGTTTTAATGTGACAGTTCCACAAACAGTAAACCAATTTATTGGTCACTGGAAGAGAAAATGATTGTTTATGTAATGAAGATTATGTAATCCTTAGCATTGTTTGTTCCCTTTTCCAACATTCTGTCACTCTCATGCTGAAGTGAGAGAGCATTATAGAGGTCTACAAGCTATTTTGTACTTTTCTTTGTTTCATCAGTCACTGAATCCAAATAAATTCATCATCTGATATTCATTTTGTTTATAAAAAGGAGACTTTCCATATTTAAGTACACTTATCTTCAGATTATGGATCTGTCTTATTTTAGCAGTAGATTAGCACAGCCATCCCTAAAGTCTTTTCCATGTGACAATGACTATGGTGGCTCCCACTTAACCTGTTAGACGATTTATTAGACTAGATGATTATCACAGAATCTTCTGACTTGAAAGTTCTATGATTTGGAGCTGCGCAGAGAGCTGAAAAAAATAAGAGAACTAGATTTCTCAATTGTAAAAGGAAAGAAATCATAGTTCGGCCTTCACTCATACTGAGATTAAATTAGCACCAAGCCAGTCTAATGATTTGTTTGGTGTAAGTAAAGAGTGCACACAATAAAGATTGCATAAATGTGATTAGCAAAGGAGTAATAAAAAATTTAGTCTAGGGTTTTAAAATGACTTTTTGCCTACATTATTTTATAAATCTACCAGAAATTTGGCTTATATCTTATCTCAACATCCAGATTTAAACTGAGCAAATCTCTAAAGAGAGGTTGTCCCATTTTCCCATTAATATTCTCATTTCCATGGAAATAAGAAAAATATTCACCCCATAGTTTACATTCATTTACCCTACAAAATTGAAAGCTTCTTTACTCTGAAACAAATTGAGCTAACCTTTGAGCCAAAGTACAGCCTTAACACCCAAACTACATTTTACTATACCTCCTATATTTCTTTGACCTCTCTGCTTACCTACTTGGGAAATTCTGAGACTTGAATCATGGTGCTTGTCCAAGAAATGCTGGTTTTGATTAGTAGTCTTTCCCCTTTTTTCTTAATTATCAATTTCTAGTAATTCTAGCATTGAAATACTCAATAATTGTTCACCACCGCTGGGTGGCACATTCCTGGTCTTGGAGTCAGGAAAATTAGGGTTTGAATTCTGCCTCAAATACAGTGTGACCTCAAATATAGTTCCCTCATCTGTAAAGTGTAAATAATGATAGTACTTACCTCACAGAATTATTGTGTCAAATGAGATAATCTATGCCAAACTTGAGGATTATATATATACATATTTATGTTATATGTTATTTAATTACTATATTATATTATTATTTATATATTTGTACATATATTACATATATTACAGCTCATATTATTATATGTAATATAATGTATATTGTAGATAGAATGTTGTATATATAGAATAGCTATTATTATTACATGTAATATAATGTATCTTGTAACATAATAAATATATAATATGGAATATATTATTAACATTCATAATAATAAAATGCCAGTCATTTGTAAGATGATTGAATTAATCCACCTAAACCTCTCAAGGGAACCTGAAACCATTCTTGTTGGCGTTATTATTCATTTCTTTCCTCCACTATCACAGTCATAGGGCAAAAGTAGTCTAACTCCAAAATCGAAGTTATCAGCTTCACACTGTATCTTATAATACAACTTAAATGTTCTCTGGACAATCATTGAGTGACTCTAGAGTATCTGGAAAATTCTTGTATGGACCCTGCTTTTTCTTTGATTGTACACAGGCACATTTCATTCTTCGTCATCTCCCCATAGTATTCTGGGCTTTCACGGCTCTGGCTTCTGGGATAGCCAGGTAGGTACAGAAAATCTGCTACCATTCAAGATGATTTTTTCATGGTATGGGGTCTGACTATGCCCTGCTTTCTCAATCTCCATTTCTCTATAAATAGCAAGTTCACTGGCCATGTGGTCCATCTGCCATTTAAAAAATCCTATTCAACATTTCAGAATATCTGTTTTTTTTTCTGCTATTGCCACTGCTTTTCTAGTCTATAAACCCAATCAACAGAGAAAGTGAAAGCATTCAGCCCTATACTCCCTTGGGCCATGCATGCTCATTTCCAACTCTGCCATTTTCCAGTATTACCATAACTATACCTCCTCTTCCCTGTTTCCCTCCTCTCTACCTAGATTAGATCAGCATTGTCATTTTCCTCTCCCTGACAGTTACAGGCCAAATCTGTCTCGGACCAATTAGAAAGTTCAGATTTTAAACTAATGAAATTAACCTGCTGCTAACGGTTAATACAATAATGTATATTCCTCTGTTTCTTTCTTCATCCCTTTCCCTAAATATTACGGTATAAGTTCAACAAGGAAGTGTAACATAGCAGCAGGACGTTGTTAGCCAAATGTGAAAGGTCCTGACTTCTCATGGTCTGTCCTCTTTTATGCCTTTAGGTGGCTGAAGCTAAGTCAATAATTTAGTCCTTAAGCCTTCAGGGCCTCAATGTTGGTTTCACTTCCAAGAGAAAATGAGCCTCATCTGCTCCAGGTAGAGTGCAAGCAAAGCTAGCCTTGCAATAGCCACCTCTTGGCAACAATACCCTAATACCCTAATGAGAAATCTACTAGAGGAGCTCTCACATCTTAAAAGGTTTTGGAGCCATTATTGGGTGATGTTAATCATGGAGAACTTAGTGAAGGTAAAAGAAAAATAAGAGCAGAAGAAAGACCACAAACAATGTAACACTGCACTTCCAGAGTAAACATCTATGGAGGAAAAGGAAGTTGAGAAATCCTGAGCTTTCCCTTTGGAAAGGGCAAGTCCAAAGTTATACTCATCTGATCAATGGGGTAAAGGATGTCAAATCTTCCCAGTGTACAGGGAGTCTCTTGATATAAAATAAGCAGATCAGACGTAGACATCAGGACTACAGAAGAAATTATAATCCTTTGTCAAAGCCTCTGAATCTCATGTGTCATGGTTGCCTATAACAAAGAAGCTAAAATGCATGCAGTCTGTTGTAGTGTCAGAATTAATATCAGGACTTAATACTGTGTTACTCCTTGAGTATTTGATGGCCCAATAGCCAGGAAATCCCCTTCCCTGGAAAACAAGGGGAGAGATAATACCAAACTCTACTAAAGGGTTTCCATTTTCTTTTGTTTTTCTTTCTTGTCTATAAGGATTCTCACTCATTGTCCAGACCACAGAATTGTCACCAAAATTAACCCTTTCTCCCAGATAAGTACACATTCACCATAATTATACAGTGCTCACTTTTCCTGTATTGTTAGACAGCAGAGTGCTTCCCAACATTACCATCCTTTTGGTTTCCACTTTTTTGTGGGAAGGAATTGTCCAGGTTATGCCCAGCTAAGTAGACCTTATAACAGAATAAGAAATGAATGTTTTTCCTTAAACTGTTAATGAGCCTTCTGAGGGGACAGGGACCATAAAACCTGGGCAATTCAGTGGGGGGCAGAATAAGGAAAGATCAAAGAGAAAAATGATAACAAAACTCTAATGAAAAGCAATGCATTCTTATTTTTTTTAAAAAACCTTTACCTTCCATATTAGATTCAGTTCAGTGTATTGGTTTTAAGGCAGAAGAGTGGTGAGGGCTAGGCAATGGGGGTTAAGTGATTTCAATGCATCATGGTGAGTTAAATCTCCCTGGAGGCTGAATCTGAGAAACTTCTGGACTGAAGAGCTCTCTCTCAACCTAGGATTATTTATTTGTCATGGATCCATCTTCTTGGAGGTAGGACACAAGACCTTGGCAGTCAGGAGCATGACGGCAAAGCTCATAAATATCTTGTCTTGAGACACAAGTAAGGACAATTTGGGGGGAGAGTTGAAGGGCAGGTTGAAGACTACACAGAATAGGTGGATTTCTTATTAACATGAGGAGTCTGAGGGGAAGAGGAAGTAGAGGGGAATCAGGACCCACTCTCCACCTTTTCCCATTCCAGTACTGGAAAGCTTTAATTCAGCCAGAGGGAATATGATGTCTCTGGGTGCTGATTACCCCCTCCTCCCCAATGTATGTAGTGGGAGACATCAATAAAATTCCTTCATTGGTTCTGACTTCAAAGGAGAGGACCTTTAATTTTCTAGTCCTGTTTTCTTGCATTGATTAGATTTATAAAAGACTGGAGTAACAGCCACAACAACTTTATCCAGCCCTCTTTAGTTCACTATAAGCCACCAGGTGCCATCTGACTTCCTTATGGACTATCTGAGGTTCTTTTGTAAAAGGAATTGTGATAGTAAAACACTCTGGATTCCATCACTATCACTAGGGAGAAAAATTTTCATCTTCATGAGATCCAGAATTGTTTCATATAAACTACATGGGATACTTTGAGTAATTTAGAAATTATCCAATTTACCTAATCCAGAAGAGATTGCTTCATTGTCATTTGTTTAATAGTCTGCCCTCCAATCTCTACCTATTCCCTTCCACACACTTGAGTACTTTAATGATGATTTATATAATATTATGTCCTCTGGAGTGATATTAGCCTGGCTGTTGCTGAACAGCAACCCCTTATATCAAAGTGGGGTTGAGGCATTAAAATATGTCTTAGACTTGGGTAAGTGGGACTTAAGACCCTTATTGCTCTAGTGCTAGATGTGGCAGTAAAATTTTATGACCACTTTTCTAGTAATAAGGTAATAGGTAAGTCAACTATCAATTGACTCCTTATCAGTACTCTTTTTTCAAGTACCACCCTAAAAGTTTCCTATGGTACTGGCATTGCCACCTCAGCTTATTTCTCAGGTCAATGAGTACCATGCCTACTTTTGCCCGTATCATCACTATAACAATCCTGATCTGCTCAAATTTAGTTGATTTGCCCACACTCATATGGTGACAATGAGAGGAGGCCTACAGTGAAAGACTGATGTTTTTTGGGGGGGATCTCTGCCCAGAAGTTGGGATCTAATTGCTCCCAAGGAAGGCTGGTCATAGGTCTTGAGGTTTCTAGCAGTGGTACAGTGTTGATAGACATACCAAATATGTTTTTTAAAAAATTTATCACCTTCTTTGCAATCTTTTATCAAGGAACCAGTTACAATAAGAAATCATAATTATTGGACCAGCTATGCACAGTTCTCCCTCTTAGCCCTCTAAAATGGAACAGAGAATGGTTTCTATTTGGCACTTCTAACTCATTGAACTAAAAGTAATTCTTTAAGCTCCCTAGGTGATGAAACTCTACTGTAATCAAGATCTCTAAATTGGCTCCATTGGACCATACCCTCAAAAAATCATTGTTCTAATGACTAAAGTTAATCTCTTTCTGTTACCTCTCAAATTCCATGGTGTGAAATCCTGCCCACTCTTTTACCCTCTCCTGGAGATGATAATACAATTAGCTGGAGCCTGTCTTTCTACTGAAGCAGTTTCTTAGTTCTCATCTTCACTCTATCTTATTTTCTTTTCCTTTATATCTTTGATATCAGTGGGACTTACACTGTCCTGTGAGACCTCTGTTTCAGAGACTCTAGTTCCCACCAGTTCTTAGAGCCCATGAGTTCTGATTGGTGTCACCCTCTTAATTCTAGTGCTTTCTTTCTATTAATTATTTTTTATTTATCCTATATATAGCTTGCTTTGCATATATGTTTGCATGTTGCCTCTTCAATTAGATTGTAAACTCCCTAAAGGCAGGGACTTCTTTTTTTTATTTTAAACCTCTTTTTTTGTAACCTCAGGGCTTAGCACAGTGCCCAGCACATAGAAGATGCTTAATAAATGTTGATTGATTGATTGATTGCAGTTAAGAGAACCATCACCTGCCTTCTCTGTCTTTGTAGATATGTTCTTTAAAAGCCAAGATCTGTGTCTTTTGTTACTGAATGCACTCGACCAATTTATTTTAGTTTTCTTTGTGGTATCAATTCTATGTATCTAGGCCTTTTACCAACAACAATGACTATTCATTTTGGTGTTGTTTTTACATTTTCATCATCCTTCCCTCATTTCAGTCATGACCATGTCAGTTCAAAATGTTGGTGGCCTGTCCTGCCTCAGGAGAATCTGATAGTTTGGGTACAAAATGGGCACGAGACATGAATAGGAAATTTTCAGGTAAAGAAATCAAAAGTATCAATAAGTACATGAGAAAGTGTTCTAAATCTCTAATAATTAGAGAAAATCAAATCAAAACAACTCTGAGGTATCACCTCACACCTAGCAGATTGGCTAAAATGAAAGAAGGGGAGAGTAATGAATGCTGGAGGGGATGTGGCAAAATTAGGACATTAATGCATTGCTGGTGGAGTTGTGAACTGATCTAACCATTCTGGCTGGCAATTTGGAAGTATGTTTAAAGGGCTATAAAAGAATGCCTGCCCTTTGATCCAGCCATACCATTGTTGGGTTTGTACCCCAAAGAGATCATAGATAAACAGACTTGTACGAAAATATTTATAGCTGCGCCTTTTGTAGTGGCAACAAACTGGAAATTGAGGGTATGCCCTTCAAATGGGGAATGGTTGAACAAATTGTGGTATATGCGGGTGATGGAATACTATTGTGCTCAAAGGAATAATAAACTAGAGGAGTTCCAGGTGAACTGGAAAGACCTCCAGGAACTGATGCAGAATGAAAGGAGCAGAGCCAGAAGAACACTGTACACAGAGACTGATATACTGTGGTAAAATTGAATGTAATACCAGCTGTGTGACCCTGGGCAAGTCACTTGACCCCCATTGCCCACCCTTACCAATCTTCCACCTATGAGACAATACACCGAAGTACAAGGGTTTATAAAAAAAAAATTGAATGTAATGGACGTCTGTACCAGCAGCAATGCAATGACACAGGGCAGTTCTGAGGAACTTATGGTAAAGAACGCTACCCACATTCAGAGGAAGAACTGCAGGAGAGGAAACATAGAAGAAAAACAACTGCTTGAACACATGGGTTGAGGAGGACATGATTGGGGATGTAGACTCGAAACTACCACACCAATGCAACTATCAACAATTTAGAAATAGGTCTTGATCAATGACACATGTTAAAACCAGTGGAAATGTGCATCGGCCATGGGTGGGGGGAATGTGGGGGGTGAAGGGGAAAGTAGGAGCATGAATCATGTAACCATGTTAAAAATGAATATTAATAAACGTTTTAAAAAATAAATAGGCAACCAAAGGCAGATTTAGAGATTTAGAGATAGCATGGAAAGGATACTCATAAGAGATATAATTCTGGTTCAAGCAGATGCTTTCGTTTTTGTCTCTATATAGAAACTCTTCTGGTCAGCAGGGCAGAATATGATTATTTTTAGAGATGGGATATTTGTCAAGTCTGAAGGGCACTGACTTCGTGGACTGTGTTCTTTCCTACCATTAGACCACTAGGAATTTGGGTCAGTGGTGAAAGCCTTAGTCCTTGAGGCTAATTGAATCTTAAGGTTTTTAATCTTAAATTGAATCTTAAAGATTTTTAATATCTTTAAAGGTATTGACTGGATCTAGCCTGAGTTGAGTAGGGCCCCAGGAAAAGCTAGCCCAGACCATTTGGCAAGGTGGCTGGAAAATACTGTTTCAATCCCCAGCTGCCCTTGTGATTGCTGAGACCAATACAAAGTATGTTGTTTTCCCCTCTTAGAATTCAAGTGACTTAAATATTGGCATACTTTTGTATTTAAATAACTAGCTTGGCACATAGTATGCATTTGATAAATGCTATTTTATTCATCCATCATCTCCTTATTATCACGCTTAGATCATACTTCTAGTCTCAGATCAGGGTAGTTATGGATAGAACACTGATCCACAAAGACCTGAGTTGAAATCCAGTCTCAGAACTTTCTAATTGTGTGACCCTAAGCAAGTCACTTAAACTCAGTCTGCCAAAGTTTCCTTCACTGTAAAATAGGGGTAAGAGTGTCTTTCTATTATGACCAGATAAGATAATATTTATGAAATGCTTGGTACAGTGCTTGGCACATAGTAGGTGCTTAATAATGGCTTGCTGTCTTCCATTTTCACCTTTCCCTTCCATGAGCAGTTTCTAGACTTGAACACATAGAGAAATGCGAAGGAAGTATCTGCCTTGAAGGTTAAAGCTATGTAAATAAGCACATTTATTTAGAAAGGGATTAAAACTGGATAGTTAAATGACTTTACATTTCAGACTCAAAGTTATGTGGTGTTTGAGTATAATTTTCTATTCTTGCTTGACATCAATTACAGAATAACAGAAAGTCAGGATGCAGTGGAAAGGGTAAATGGTGTTTATTCATGGAACAAGAGTAACTAAGTCAAGAAGCTCTGTGAATGGTACTGGTAGACCATGTCAAGTCTATCCCAACCAATTCAATTCAGGATTGTTTGGCTAGTAGAATCATCTGGCAAAAAGTCTATTTTGAGAGGCACTAGAGTTTCTTCTGTAAAAACAAAGTCTGAACCCTGGAAGATCTTGGCTAATTTTTGTCCCCAGCTGAACCTTGTGATAACTTCAGAAGGGAAGACTCAGTGGCAAATAATTTATGCCCTACGATGGACTGGAAATAATTGATATAGAAGCTGCATTACTTTGGAATGCATTAGGTGTACAGGACAAAAACCCCTTTGTTTTCCACTGAGTTAGCCACTCCATTAAAGAATCATATTTTTATTGTCTCAACAAGTTTCAGACTGAGAAAGTAATGTTTGAATTTTTACCAGCTGTAATATAATTGGGATGATATCAAGTTAATGAGCTAGATGGGGAAATGGTAAGCTCTTAAAGAAAACTTTGCTCTTCCTATTATCCTTTCTCCTAGTCTAACAATATATGTGTGTGCTTCTTGTAGTATATTTGGTAGAAGGTGTTGACCTGAGGAAAACTACTTATTCCCTGCTGTATGGCCCCCACCCTGGAATAAGTTTTGCCTCTTCATTTCCATCTCTATAACTTTCCTCTTTATCCAGTGTCCTCAATACATTGAGTGATATGGAGTTTGTGCTTCCATAATCTTTCCAGGAAAAGAAAAATTAGAAAGGGCCATCTTACCTATCAGACAAAGCCCCTATCAAGCTTCTTGACTCTGTGATCAGGTCTGAATTAATTTGATATCTTTCCTGTTTGGAATGAGTTTAAGAATATATTTTCAATAATAATTTTTTTGATTCATATGATCCTCCCCCAGCAATGTTCTGCAACTATTTCCTTTATTTTAAAACACTTACCTTTCATCTTAGAATCAATACTTTGTATTGGTTCCAAAGCAGAAGGGTGGCAAGGACTAGGTAATGGGATATAAGTGACTTGCCAAAGGACAGCTAGAAAGTATTTGAGGTCACATTTGAACCCAGAACTTTCCATCTCAAGTCCTTACTCTCAATCTACTGAGCCACTTATCTGCTTCCTTCTCAACTATTTTAAAAAAGAACTTCTGTATAGCTAATCATACAGATCAATGATGCCTTGGGATTAACTACATGCAGTTTTATCCGTTGTCTTGAAGAGACTAGATGAACAGCAATGCAAAATGCAAACTTCAAAATAAACTTCAGAATGAGTCCTCAATCTCCCTGGCAGATGAAGGGAAGAAAAAGGAACATAGATATTTCCATCTCTGGTCTTGATAAGCAAATTATCCCCAAACCTCAGAACCTTGAGTCTGAAACACAAATTTTCTTTACTATTGTAATTCCTTTCTAAAGAAACATACTTATTTAAATTTCCTTAGCCTTTAGGACAGATCCTTTTTCTCATTGTGGTCAGCTGTAGATGCTGTCCAGCAAGTGAAAAGTAGAAGTAGAAGGCCGCAAGCCATTAATAAGTACCTACTATGTGTCAGGCACTGTGCCAAGAATTTTATAAATATTATTTCATCTGATCCTCATAGGTAGGTCCTATTATATTCATTTTACAGTTGAGGAAACTGAGGCCGACCAAAGTTAAGCAACCTGTCCAAAGTCACATAGCTATAATCTCTCTTCCTCCAGGGGGTTCCTATATATTCTTATCTCTTTCCTCCTCAGTTGTGGTAGTGGTTAAAGTAACAACAGCCTTAGTGATAGCACTAGACCTCAGGATTCCACATCTCTCTCTCTACTCAGCCCCCACTTTGTGTCACTCCTCAGGAAGTCAATATTTCCTTAGTCTCCATTCTTTTCTCTCACATGATATATATCTTCCTTTTCCTTCTGCATTAGATAAGGGGAGAAAAAACCTATTTTTTTCCTTCAAAACATTATCAAACAGCCTTGAAGTTACTAGAGTTCAGATGGGCGATAACTCATAATCAGAATCCTCTGCTTTCAGTGAGCATTGTTTTCAGTGATCAGTTACAATCATCCATTTACTCAGTGGGTCTCAGCAGGGCTATTCAGGTGTAAGCAGTGCTGGGAATTGCTTCCATGGTTTGATTTGTATCATTAAAATCTCCTTATTGAACCCAAATTTATTCTTCTAAGCTTAGTACGATGTATACAATTCTTATAACAACAAAAATACTCCTTTGTGGTTGTGATATCCTTTGCAAATCCAAGCAACAGAATTATTTCAGAGAGAACTACTAAAATGCACGTGTTCTCTGGGCACAGTGGATAAAGTGACTGATCTAAAGTCAGGAAGACCTGAGTTCAAATTTGGCTGTAGATACTTACTAGCTGTGTGACCTTCAGAAAGTCACTTAATCCTGTTTGCATTAGTTTCCTCATTTTTAAAATGAGCTGGAGAAGGAAATAGTAAACTACTTCAATATCTTTGCCAAGAAAATCCCAAATGGAATCATGAAGATCTGACTAAACAACAAATTTTAAAGGAGTGTAAATGGGTTTTGACAATTGTGGAAAAGGGAATGTTGAAAAGAATAAGGGCAAATATGTTGTATTTCATAATCTTGCACAGCACAAAACCTTTATAAATCTCCTACTTTGAGCTTTTGGTGAGCTACTTTAGATCCACTGTCTTACTCAGGAGAAAGAGACTTGAAGGGCCATATAACCAGACTGGTAGTTTATCATACTGTTAAGGGATTCCTATGCTTTACATTCCTGTGCCATCCAAGATTGATTTATATTCAGCCTAGGAAAGGATTTAATTTGAACTTTTCCATCTTTGTGCAGTGGTTTGAGAATTAAGAGTTGATTAGAAGTAATTTTTGCTATAATAGAAATTTTCACCTTCTTATAAATGAGTAAAATTATCTTTTATAAATCTGGAAGCTTTTCAGAGTTTATTAGACATGCCTTTCTGTTTCTCAGTTAAGTTAAATGGAAGTCTGCTTTGATGGACCAGGGTATATGAACCATTGCATTCAAATAAACAAAACAAAAAAATAGTCTTACTTCCCAGGGTATGGTTATTATGTAACACTTGTTTACTAGTATTCAAGATATAGGGATGATTGTCTCAGGTAGGAATAATTTTGTTTACTTGTTTTAGAAATAGCCTAAAGTATGTCTGTGGGCTCTTTGTTCAGTATGATAGTTGAGTCCTGAATGTGTTTACTATCAGGGTTGTAGGATTTTAGACATTAGCAGGACCTCAGGTATTATTTAGTCTCTTTTCATTTAATGAATGAAGAAACTGGAACCTTTAGCAATTTTGTCCAAAATTACACAAGTAGCAAGTGGCAAAGTATGAATTTGATTTTGGATTTGGATTTGGAGTCTCTGGATTTCATGTCTTGCATCCCATGATGCTTACTCAATGGCATATAAACAGTATTGCAATTATATGGAGGATTGAAAGTGTCAGTAGAGGAATTTTCTCTTGAAATAGTTCCACCAAGCTCTCTTTTGAACACTTCTTCATCCTTTTTGGGGTAAAGATTCCCAGATTTAACTTGGGTTTATGTGAATCCAGTGTACTCTGTATACCAAAGGGTATATAGGAACAAATTAGCATATAGAGAAATAATGAAACTCCACAAACTGGACAAGATAACAAGAACAAAAGCACAAATATTTCCCCCTACACTTAAAGGCATACTCCCCTCTATACCACTTTGAACCCTGAGAAGAATGGACTCAAGCTCTTCTACATAACTTTCTTCCCACGAACTTTACTTCCAAAGGTAACATGTTTTAGGAATACAAGGGTTGAGTCTTTACTAGTACTGGGCTTGGTCAAGTAGCTAGATTTTAAACTAACTCAGGCTTTGTTTGATCATCAACTGATTTACTGGAGTACTTCCTCAAAGAAGAAAGTATATGTCTAAAATTTAAACTAAATAATAGTTAAACAAAATGTGAGATAAGAAATCTGGCTGGCTTCTTGAAAATTCTCCCTTAGACTTCAGCTCCTTGTTTTTTTTATCTATCTTTGTAGTTTTAGAAACTCAGACATTAGTAGCCATCTCTAATCTCCTAATCCAAAGGCAGGAAGATAGAATCACTAGTAGGACCTTGCAGTCTTGGTTCTATGCCATTTTAGAGAGGACTTGAGTTCCTTCCCCCAACCCATGAGCACATATCAATTCATCCTTTTTCTCTAATGTCAACTAGGAAGAAAAGGGCCAAAGCCAGAGCCTGGGTTAATTAATGTTTTCAGAATGTATTCCAGTTCCAGTTCAACACTCAGGCAACAGGCTGTTCATCACATGGTTATCACACCAGTTAGAGAATGTCTGCACATGCTCTAAATTCCATATAGGAATTGTTTCAGCTGAGCACACAGTGCATTCTCATCTTCCTCCTTCCCCCTACAGAGATAATTTCTTAATCTCAGATTTTTTATCTAATATTTTGTTTGACTATTTATTTAATTTAGATTTTAGATATATGCTTTTTTCTTCGAGGAAGTACTCCAATGAATCAGTTGGTGACCAGACAATGCTTGAGTTGGTTTAAAATTTAAAATGTTTGATGTCTTAAAAAATCAAATTAGAATGTTCTGACTTTTTTATTGTTTTTTACTTATTCTGATCCTGTTGCTTATTTGTTGTGGGATACTTTCAATTTACATTGATCAAATGCCAAATCTTGAAGGGTTAGAGAAGTTATTATTATTATTGTTCTGTTATTCCAGGAATAATTACTGGGCATACAAAATGTAAAGGAAGGAGAGCACTACTTTCCCCCCAATACTACATTGCCATTCAATGTCTGGCCAGCCAATGATGCTTTAATTGTTCTATCATACTGATTGGTCTGATGGTAACTGTCATTTTAGTCATTCATTGAGAGGCAATTAATTCAACAATGTTGGAATATGCTAGCTCTTTTCTTCTGCCTCTCTTCCCTATGTTGATTCCATAAAGGAAGGCAGTAAAAGATAAGACATCCAGATATCTATTGTTTTGGAAATACAGGCATTTAGGATTTTCCTGGCTGCTATTTGAAGTCTCCTTTATAGAGAGAATTAAAGCTATCAGTAATGTACCTCTTTATGTTTCTCCTTTCCATTTCCTTTGAACTTCCCAACATCCTTACCTACTCTGTTTCAATCTCCAAGGAATGAATCCTCACCAGTGCTGGTGTTCTTAGTACCACCCTCTTCTATTTTGTCCTGGTCTTTCCTTTAGCTATCATTCCTGCATCTTTCTCGTCTCACTGTAATGAGTAGGTGGGTCAGGGGCCTTATGCTGGTAATAAGGCTAGCAGGAGGATGGTGCTGGTTGTAAGGATGGAGTGAGCTGTACCTGGGCTGGGCTTGAAACTTGTTTATAAATGTAACAAGGATCCAACCCAGGTAACTGAGTGTCCAGAGAAACCTCACTACTTAGCACCAGGCTCCTTTAAGATATCAGGTAACCGGCCCCTTCCCTGCTGAAGAAGCAGCTTCCTATTGGTTAATGGCAGGCTGACAGGAAGTGGATGTTGAACTTCCTACCCTTCAGCAATGGAGTTTGTTCCAGCCCAAACTGCTCAGAACCCTTCCTGTTGCCTGTTCTCCTTGGCCTTAGATGGTAGGCTAATAAACACAGAATTCTCTGGTTAAGGCTAAGGGGTTTATTGATAACAGAGTAAGGGAACAAGGCAGTGGAAAGAGGGCTAGGAAATACTAAATGATCTAAGGAGAAAGATTATCTGACTAATGGTTGCTATGGATCCTATCTGGATGGTCTTCTGCTGACCCAGGGCAATTAGCCCTGGGTCAGAGTGATGTGGTCTCTGATTGATAAATAAAGTTGTTCTTGGACTAAATTTTGCCAGTGATGATAATAATATTATTGAGTTGCTCTAGAATATAGGTCTTAAACCCTACTCTATTCTAGGACTAGCTACCCACGTTCTCACTCCCTCCACCTGGGGCCCAAGAGGTGGGTAAGGGGTAAGTGAGTGGTCAGGGTGAAGTCAGGTAAGAACAGAACCCAGCCCTGAGTCTCCAGGGCTTTTTATACCCTTGGTCCCACTGGCAGTTGATGTTTGCCCTGTGGCTCATGCCACCTTCAACATTCCATCCAGGGCAACTGACAGGTTGCTCTAAGCCAACATGGCAAGGTTAAAAATCCTATATTACACCACAAATCTATCCCTCTCTGACCATTTCTGTAAGGAATGGATGCTATTTTTTTGTCAAAGGCACTTTCTGCATCTATTGTAAATATATGATTGTTGTGGTTTTGTAATTAAGACGATCAATTACACTTATAGTTTTCCTAATATTGAACGAGCCTTGTGTCACTGGTATAAATCCAATGTGGTCATAGTGTTTAATCCTTGTGGTTGCTACAGTCCCCTTGTTAATATTTTATTTATTTTTTTGCATCATTACTCATTAGGGATATGGGTCTGTATATGTTTTTTTCTCCTTCTGACTCTTCCTAGTTTAAATACTAAATAATTTCAACTTCATCTGTAAAATGAGAATATTGGGCAAGTTGGTCCAGTTCTCTGATCTTATGTTGTTATAGAATGTTATAGAATATCTTTTGACATTCTATATCAATATCTCTGATATTATGATCCCCCAAACCTACAACCTCTGAGATTCTGCCTAATCTTGGAATCTAGTATTGTAATACTGGCTCATTGGATTCACTCAAAGAAAGAGAGCAAAAAATTTATGGTATGAATTGCATATAGAGAACATCTTTTAAGTATTTGGTCCAATAATTCAACATGAGATTCTACTACATTCAGACCTCTTGAAACATGTTGGTTATAATTTTGTATGACCAATTTTTGCATAATGTAAAATTATTTTGCATAGTCAATCAGTTGATCAATAATCTGTGCATATGTTGGTTTTTTTAAAATTAGATAATGAGTTCCCTGAGGGTAAGGACTATTTTTTGCCTCTTGTATCCCTAGACATTAGCAAAGTACTTGGTACATAGTTTATCATTTTTATTTGTTTAAAATGACTTCTTGATTTATAGTTAATTTAATAAATGTTTATTGATTGACTGAAGGACACTTTCATTTCCTATTTTTCAAGTAGCTTTTGTAGTATCAGAATAAATTATTCTTTAAATCTCTGTTAGAATCCATCTGTAAGTCCATTCATCTGGACCCAGAGTTTTTTTTTTTTTTGGAGAACATTTATAGCTTGTTCAATCTATTTTTCTGACATGCTATTTAGTTTTCCATTTCTTATTCTATTAATTTAGACATTTCATAGTTTCCTTTCCTTTTTAAAAATCAAACTAACTAAAGATTTATCTCTTTTATTTAAGATGATTTCTAGCTTTATTTGTTAATTTATTACATTTTTTTGCTTTCAATTTTGTTAATATTTTATTTGATTTTCAGGATCTATATTGTTAAAAAGTGAGACTGGGGAGAGAGGACTCACACCCACACTGACCTCTGTGTGGGTGCTACTAATAGAATATGCCTCTCCCCACCTGACAGGCTCTGCTGGACTAAGCCTGCCAAGCTGTCTCCTTTCAACAGTTGCCCAGGCAGGGAACCACTGAGAAGTTGTGTGTGTTGTCAGCTTCTCTAGTTTCTCGACCTGGGATTAGTTTGAATGTTGATATGGGCTATTAATGTGCTGATTGGATAACGCTATGAGTCTGACTATGTGACTATCTTCCCTTTCCTAATGGCTTAGATATATTCACCACTCAGGAAAGGTACTTCAATCTTTGATTTGGTATCAAACAACTGTATTTAATTCTGACTTAACAGGGTTAGGAACAAGGTAAAGGACAGAGGATCTGGGAATGCTATTGCTAATTATCTAAGGAGATGATCAAAGCTATAGAGGTTGCTGGATCAGATAGAGGCTGGAGATTTTTCACCCTCTCACTAACTCTGGCTTGACTTGGCTAGAGCCAAGCCAAAGAGTAGGGAAGGCTGTTGATGATCTTCCTGAATAACAGTGGTTCTGCTCTCTCTCAGCTCTACTTATGGTAGATATAATAGCTATCTAGGTCTCTCAGGCAAGAAAGTTGACTTGCAGATAAAGGGCTTACCCTCCCTCTCTTGAACCTCCCGCCACCCAAGATTGCTCCAGAATGAGCTGTTTTGTGCTGTGCATGATGGGTATTTAAAGAATTGGCTCCAACTGACTTTTGGCCCTGGCTCATGGCACCTGGGTCCATTCCGAGGTCTCCAACTGATGATCTTTTCACTTAAAGTGGTATCCATCTTGTTCCAGAAATTCATTATAACACTATTTTGTTGTTTATTGGGGTTTTCAATTTTTTGGTTTTCTAAAATTTTTTAGGTTCATGCTCAAGTCATTGGTTTTGTTTCTTCTTTAATTGATGAAAGTATTTGAAAATTTATACTTTTCTCTAGGTATTGCTTTGGATTCATCCTCCAAATTGTGTATATCATCTTATTGCTTTCATTTTCCTTAAGGAAATTATGAATAGTGGTTATGATTTATTATTAAATGTATCATATATTATGTTATCAAATACCATTCACATTTATTAAATAAACCTATATTTATATAATGTAATATATAACATGTATAATATTTGTATAGTAATTAAATGACATTATAGTAAAGATGGTTTCAGGTAATTAATGGATGTATGTCCCCAGGCAACTTCCTTAACTTTTGTTTGCCTTAATTTCCTCAAAAAAATAAGGACAATTATAGTACCTATCTTGAAGGGTTGTGAAGATAAAACGAGATAATTTGTGTAATACAGTGCCTAGAACACACTAGAAGCTATTTTATTTATTTTTTTCCATTTTTAAATAAATATACATTTATTCCATTCCTCCTTTCTCCATTTTTCCCACCCATTCTTTTGGATTAAGGTATTTATACTTCAAAGATTTTTAATTATGTGTGTAGTACTCTTAACCAGTTCAGATGAAAGTGAAATTCAAGTGATACTCATTCCTCTCTACTCTTTCCATTAATATGGATTTTTACTTGATTATCTAAGTGTACCTCTTCCTCCTTCTTTCCCTAATGTATCTTTTCCTCCCTTTTTTTCATTATCAAAGCATAATGATATGACTTCCATGCCCTCCTAAAATTGACACATGCTGACAATATGGTCTTTAGGGAACCTTTGTATTATCTACCTTTCCCATTAGAATGTAAACACTCTATCCTTTTTGAGTCACTTCTGATTACTCACATTACCTTTTTATATTTCTTTTAATTTCTGCATTTGTGTTTCAGAGTTTTTATGCAGCTTTGGTATTTTTATTATGAATGCTTGGAAGTCTTCTATCTCGTCAAAGGTCTATTTTTTCCCCTTGTGGAATTAGACTTAGTTTTACTGTTTAAGTTATTCTTTGTAACCCTATACTGTATTCTAAGCATTATGCTCCTTTATTTTAGTGGCTGCTAAATCTTTTGTGATCCTGTCTGTGGATTCTTGATTCTTGAATTCTTTCTGAATGTTTGTGGTATTAATTCTTTGATCTAGATTCTCTGGTACCCTGTCATCTTAGCTGATCTCTATACACATTTTAAAAAATAGTTTTTATTAAACCAAAATTCTTTTCCTGTTCCTTACAGGCATCAAAATGTTAATCTATGGCAGAGACAAAGATTTTCATCCTTTGCCAATTGAATTCTTTTTTATGCAAGAATATTTTGTTTCTTTCAGCATTAAACAGTACTAAACTATTCCATTTGAAGGGACAATAACTTGCACTTATAACCCTAGCTAGTTTTCCAGAGGCCTCACAGGATATTAAATCTTTTTCCAGATTATTCATAAAGGCATTATCTCAAACCAAACTATTTCTGGACCATCTCTCTGTCCTGTCAAAGTCTGGATCTTGGAGGACCTTGCAACAAATTTCCTCTTACCACATCTGTGTAATTATATACCTTAAGTTTTTTTTATTACACTTATAGATCAGTCTTTCTCCTGAATTAAAACTTTTTTTAACAGTAAATACAGTTCCAAATCCTCTTTCTTCTTGATGTAGGTCCAACCACATCAATAGAATAAGCATTTTTTGAATGCCTTCATGAGGTACTAAGAGGTACAAAGACAAAATGAAGAATGATCCCTGTCTTCAAGATGTTAACATTTTTTTCAGACCATGTAAGGTGCAAAATGTAAAGAGATAGATAATAAGTATATACAAAATAATTTGAGGAGGAAGAAGGAAGAAAATAGGCATTTATCAGCCATATACTATGTTCCAGGCACTGTGCTAAATGCTTTGCTAATTTTATCTCATTTGATTTTCACAACTACCCTTGGAGATAGATGCTATTGTTATTCCCATTTTATGCTTGAGTAAAACTGAGCAGACTGAGGTTAAATGACTTGTCTAGGGTCACACAGCTAGTAAATCTAGGAGGCAGGAGATAAAATATGGTCTTCTTGACTATAGGACTAGAACTTCATCCAACTGTTCTCTTGCCTCCAGGTAGAGGGAGCAAGCATTAACAATAGACACTATCAGGGAAAACTTCCAATATGGATTAAAAGAGGAAGTAATGAGGAAGTCACTCATTCCAGGAAGGAAGGACAATCTGTAAAAAGACAAGGAAGAAGGAAATGGAGTCCTTAGTTTGAGAAACAGTGAGTGGCTAGTAGGTCAGTGTGTCTAGAACATAGAATTCTTGAAGGAAATAATGAGCCATACATTTGGAAAGATATTGCTGTATTTTCTACCAAATAAGGACTTCAGAAGAAATAGGAAAACTGCAAAACTTCCTTTAAGCTATCAAATACATTATATAATTTTGTGTCCTCATAGTGTTTTTATTCTAGGTTTGTCTTGTAAACAAACCAGCCTTGTCCTGATCCCACCAGCTGCTAGTGTTTTCCTTCTACACATCCCCATTCCCTTGTATATTCATCTTGTAAATATTTTTATAAGCATGTGTTGCCTTTTCTAATAGAAGGTAAGTTCCTTAAGGTCAGGGATTGCTTATTTTCTGCCTTTTTATGTTCAGTGCCTAGAACAGAGTAGGTAGTTAATAAATGCTTGTTTGTTTCACCAATTTAGCTCACTGGTCACTCTAATGTCTATTCATGTGACATAAATTATCATCTCAGTTGAAATGATTACCAAACTAGTGGAGTTCAATATAAAGGGTAATGGATTTGGAGTCAGGGAATTGGGTTTGAATCCTAGCTCTGCTACTATTTCTGTAACTTTGAAAAAGTAAATTATCCCTTTAATTTTTTCATCTATAAAGTGAGGGGATTGGGCTAAATGACCTCCATGTTTTCATCTCTAAATCTATGATCCGTTAAGCTTATATCTTTTAAAATCCCCCAAATTTTGTGATTTAAAAGGATAAAAATATCTGGAATATCTAAGGACAATTCATTGATCCATCCTTTCCTTGTCACAATTCATACAAAAACTAAATTAAAATATCTCATATGACAGCTGTCTTCAAGTAGCCAAAGAGACTGTGTTGGCTCTTGAGAGCAGAATGGGAGCAATGAATGAGTGAAAGTTGTAGAGGACCAAACTTGTCTTGATGTAAGGAAACTCTTCCTAACAATTAGAGACATCTCAGAGGGGTATGGGCTCTTTAAGAGGTAGGCATGCTTCAAATAATAAATGATTTATATTTATTCTAGTTGGACTTATTCTCAACTGAAGCAAAATCAAAGACAGTGTGCAAAACACATCAACAACACAGAGCACCTTCTTCATCTCATGCCAGAACTGTAATGCCCTGAGTGATTTATATTTAATTTTTAATACTGTTACCTATCATGAGTAATTATCTGAACTGCTCATAGTATCATTCTCTTTTTGGCTCTTCTGAAGATTGTGGTTTCTTGGGGTAGCTACTGGGAATTATTACCTGGCTGATGCATTTCTCTTCTGAAGAGATATGAAGCAAAAGTTTCCATATAGTGCCTTTCCACACTTATAATTGGACTAGGGCTAGGATCTAGGTGTTCTCTTTATTGATTTCTTCAGTTTCAGAAACAAAGGTTACTTTGTGACTTAAGAGAAAAAAGCCTAGGAAAGTTAGTTAGGCCAGTCTCTCTTGTTCTGAGTTAAGGGTTCAAGAGACTAGATTACTATGTGATTAGTACCTTTGGAATAGGAATAGAGACTGGACCTGTGATTTTATTAATATATGGAACTCCTAGTTGTTAGCTAATGAAAATCAATATCTTCTCTGTAACTTAGTGGTAGGACATTGCTTGTAAGAGGTTATGTGACTGGTTGACTTGTATAGGATCATTCAACCTGTGTTCCACAGAAGTGGGATTGAAACCTAAATGTTCCTGGCCAGAGACTGGGTCTCTATCTACTAAATCAGTTTGCATTCCTACCATTAAAATTCAGAGTATCTTAAGACACTCATTTAACTTAGCTCCACCTCTCCCTTTGCCTTGAAATCCCAAATAGATTCTTTATCTATACCACTTCTAATCTCTTGTCTTCTCAATTCTGTACTAGGCCATCACTGCTACAGTAGTTATGCTCTCCTCCCTTTCCCATCTTGATCCCATGGTGAATCAGTTCAATTTTATACTTTTCTCTTGAGCCAATAGATTTGGTAATTAAGAAATCAATAATAACTTTTGAGAGATTAGTTTCAGTTGAATGATAAAGCTGGAAACCAGACTATAGAGAATTAAGAAGAGAGTAAGAAGAAAGGAAGTAGAAGAGCCTATGGTAAATTACCTTCTCAAGGAATTTAGCCACGAAAGCAAGGAGAGATATGGAACATAGCTATTGAGAGTTAATCAGTTAAAGGAGCATATTTTTTTATTTTTTTTTATAATTTTTTTTTTATATTTTTAAACCCTTAACTTCTGTGTATTAGTTCCTTGGTGGAAGAGTGGTAAGGGTAGGCAATGGGGGTCAAGTGACTTGCCCAGGGTCACACAGCTGGGAAGTGTCTGAGGCCAGATTTGAACCTAGGACCTCCCGTCTCTAGGCCTGGCTCTCAATCCACTGAGCTACCCAGCTGCCCCAAGGAGCATATTTTTTGAGAATGGGGGAGGAAAGGCTAAAGGTAAACAGCCATCGGACAAGGAGAGAATGAACATAAATAAGAGATAAAGAACAATGGAGGGGATAGTCTACTAGAGGACACTTAGTAGTGGGATTACTTGGGCTTGTGGAATGATTTGCCTTGACTAGAAAAAAAGCCAATTTCTTCACATGAAATGGGGTAAAGGAAGAGGTAGTGGCAGAAGTCTTCTGGGTGATGTGAGATGAGGAAGAAACTTGCAGTGAATGGACTCAATTTTTTGATTAAAATAGGCAAGGTTCTCAGTTGAGAAAAAAGGGGATGGAAGTCATTGGAAGTCTGAAGAAGAATGTAGAGACATTTAGCAGAACTGCTGTGTTGAGTGTGACAATGAATTAATTGAGGTAGAATAAAAGGATTGCCTTGCATTATCAGGTTTGAAGTTATGTGATAAAATTTTAATGGACCAATCAGCATGGCTTTGTGATTTTCTCCCTCTTTGTTCAGCAGCTTGTGTGTAGGCAGAGGATTGTGGGAGGTGATCCAAGGTTGATAAAGGAATTTCAGGGATTAGGAACATGAAGGTGGTATATTTATGGGTGATGAAAAGATCAAAGACCATCTTTGTGTTTGGCTGAAGTGGGTTGGAAGAATAAATCACTGGAAATGAGGTAGTTGATGAACTGTGAGGTTGGAGTGTTTGAGGGAGTATCAAATATACATGGTATTAAAGAAAACATGGGAGGATTAGCACCTCTGTTTTGAGGGTTTGCTGCATCCTTTTCAGGGCTACTCATCCACCTATGTGTCTACCTTGGACCAACTGTCACATGTGGCTCCAAGAAACTTACAACATCTCTCTTCTTTTCTCCTTTTCCCTCCCCTCCCCTTCCCTCCTTTCCTTTTTCTTTTTCCACTTCCTGTTCTTTCCATTTTCCTTTACTTTCTCACTTTCTGTCCTTTAC
Source organism: Gracilinanus agilis (assembly GCF_016433145.1). Classification (NCBI taxonomy): domain Eukaryota; kingdom Metazoa; phylum Chordata; class Mammalia; order Didelphimorphia; family Didelphidae; genus Gracilinanus; species Gracilinanus agilis. The sequence goes on along the minus strand of NC_058132.1, from coordinate 412,503,739 downwards.
TTTCCTTCATTCTGAAGGTCACATGACTCTGAGTTCCTACTCTGGGGCTCAAAGTTGATAGAAAAGTCAGAGTTATGATGGGAGCCTAAACATCAAACTCAAAGAAATATTAAGAAAATAAGGAACAGAGAATGGGCATAGTCTCATTCAAGATCTGAAGGCTTTCCAGATCTTAAAGAGACACATGCTTTTTGGGACAGACAATACAAATGATTCAAACGAACCTTCCTCAACAGTTAAATTAAAGAAATTCAGACAGACAAAGCCACAACAGTTCAGTTAAGGGGATTAAACTGATTTACTCTTAGAGATTCCAACTTCAAAAATATCTTCTGGCACCAAATAAAAATAATAAAATAAAAAACATGATCCTCAGTAGTTAAGCTGGATTTATAATAAAACAGGGCTCAAATTAATAGGACTCAAGAAAAAGAAATAAACCAAAACAGAAACAAAAATTTTACTGACCTATAAAACAACAAATAGGGGAAATTCAGTGTCTTGGAGAGGTATAGAGTTCTCAGCCTGTCTTCATCTGGTCAATCCTTATAGTCAAATTACCAGTTAGCTATTATTGTAAAATGGAACCATGGCCCGAAATTTAGAATGTAAGTCAGTAAGAAAAGTTTTGTCAGTATTGATTACAACTCATGGAAGGGTGAGGCACAAGGTTAATTCACGTCAAGTAATTGAGATTTCCACAATTTCCAGGCATTATATATAAGAGGAAATGAAAAAGTAAATATCAAGGTCAATTAGGCGAGTAATACTGTATTATAGACTGTTGCTAAGTATAGAATAACAATGTTTCATAAAAGGAAAGGTAAACAGAATTCACAGTTCTCAAATATAGATTTCCAATATCTTGAAGTCTAATTCCTGACTGTGAGAAGGACACGAGGAAGTACAAAAATATTTATAGCTTTTTTTTTCAGTGACAGAGAATGGAATCTGAGTGGGTCCTCAACAACTGGGAAATGAATGAACAAGTTACAATGCACACATACACATACTATTATTTTGCTATAAAAATATAATGTAGATTTGTTTTTATGGAAACCTGGGAAGACATATGAACTGATGTAGAGTGAAAGAACCAGGACAATAATTTATAGAGTGAGGACAATATTATTAAGATACCCAACTATGAAAGAGTTAGGAACTCTAATCAACATAATAATTAACCATTATTCCACAAGACTAATCCTAAACATGCTGCCAAACTCCAGATAGAGAGATTATTTGAAATTATAATGAAAGATTATATGATTATATATGACTATGTATAATATATAATATAAATATTATTATAAATTTATATAATATATAGCTCATAATGAAAGATTATATATGTATGTCTACATATATGCATGTATATACACATTTATACACACATATAAATGTGTATTTATGTATCTATCAATATACATCTCTGTATACAAATATGCATGTATCTCATTTTGCATTCTGACTCTAGCAGAATCAGAATGCAAAATTATATATATATACATATATTTGTAGATCTACATAGATAGGTATACACATCTATTGATATATATCTATATATATACTTACATGTATACCTCAGTTCCTGATGTTGAATCCTTTGACAGTGGGAAGGACTTTGGTGGCAAGAACTTTCTTTTCTGGATCTTCAGTAACTGTGACTGAAGCATCTGCAAGAGTAGTTGCCAAGATGCGTCCATCTCCTGAGGAGATGCTTTATAGGGTGAAGGCTATGGGCACTGGTCTAAAAGCTTTGCTATTCCCAAGACTCTTAAGTTTGGGGTCCAGATGTATATTCACTGGGGTCTGTGGGAACAGGGTAGTTAAATTGGTGGTGGTAGTTTGACTTGCCAGAAACATGATAGCTTTTTTCTCTTCTTCAAGATGCCTTCCTGCCCTAATGTAGGCTGACTAGGCTGCTTGTACTTGTGGAAGTTGGGTGGTATTTGGTAAGGATGGCTGGCCTATTCTACCCAGGAGGAATTTCCATGGATGATGGCTGTGAGGAGGTCTGGGCTAGAAGCAGTACCAGCAGTGAGAGTAGGACTGGGACTACTGCCATTCTCAGGGCTCCTGTGCCTATCTGCCTATTGGGGGAAGTTGATTAGTGATTATTGCAGTGGTGATTGATGAAAGTGGTCCTCTTTTCCATAATGATTTTTCCCTTCAATCTTAGCTATAGGGATTTTGATTAGAAGCAGGTCTTGTAGTTTGTGGGGCACTGCAGTTTTGAAGGCTCTTGGGTTCAGGGTCCTTAGATGTTTCCTTCAGTGTCTGAGGGACTTTGTGGTCAAGATGGTGGTATTATTTGATAATGCCTCTTGTCTTTCCCTTAGGGTGCCTTGATGTTTCAGCTAGGCTGGCTTGCCTGGTATGTGTGAAAGTTGGTTTGCATTAGGTGGGAATGGCTGACTTCTTTTTCATAGGAATCAGTTTTCCTTGGATGATGGCTATAAGTGATAGGCTGGCATCAGGCCTGGTATTCTATATGCCACTGCCACCTCTAGGCTCTTTTGCTCATCTATGCATTCAGAATATTTTCCTGGGGATGGTTCAAGTAGGTATGGCATAGTTCAAGCAACCAAACTGATGATTTATGAAATTTCCATCCTTAAAAACCAGGACCTATATATGGCCCTCCCACAAATAACATGACTGAGTGGGATGAATGAAATGAAATCCTATGAACTAGTTTACCTATTGGGCAAGTGTTGACTACATAGCCTCTCAAGAGGCACTACTTTGTCTCCCCTGAAAGAATGTTTATGACAGAATATAGAGTAGTTCTCAGGGAATTGCAATGAACGGGTTTGTGGCATATTCCTCTTAAATTGCTCATCCTAATGGGAAATTGGCAGACTCAGTTTACGTGTAAGGCAGGTCTGTCAATCTCTTAGTTGAATTCAATATTTTTTTTAATGCAGAGGAGCATTGTTTGTCAAGTAGTTAGGCCATAGTTAATTGTGGTTGATTTAGAAAAAAATATTGTTTACACTATTGAGAAAATTGTGACTCTTACAACCAAGAAAAATGGTTACCTCCAGGCCAGCATAAATAATGTAGTTCATATGATCACCCAGAACCAAAGCATATCATAAAGAATGATGCTGCTTTCCTGGGGGAATAGGGGTACCGTAATTAGTAAGATATTGGTTACATATTAATGATACTAGTGAAATTGAGATCATATGTACAAAATGCTGAAACAGGTTGCCTATAAATGGAGGACATTACTCCTAGAAATAACAGAGAAGGTACTGGCTACTTCCAAATTTGTTAGTAATTATAGAATATTTAGTTGTTATGGTCTGAGGATGTTTTTTCCTATGACTTAAGATGGAGATGGATAATAGAATTGGGACCAGAGTTGAGTAGTAATTTGACTGTGAGAATTGTTCACTGTCAGTACCAAAGGATTGATTGTGGAGGACTTTGACCAGATTCTGTTGCAATCCTCACCAAGTCCCAGTTTATATAGAATCACAGAAAGACACTGCCCAAAGACATTAGAGAGGTTGAAATTTAACTATTTAGAATCAGGAAAACAAAGCTATAAAGGCAGTGGGGAAAATCTAGAGCCACCCAGTACTAATACATGCAGCACCATGTCTATTTAAATGGCCACATTTGGACAATTGCCTGATTAGCCCTAAGCTTTTGTGTTTGACTCATTATTTGGGTAGGAAGAAAGAAGTTGGTTAGGGAGATGGAGGAGACTTGGTACTTCCTCAACCTGGTACACATCTCATTTATGTGTGGGTTGTTTGTAATTAGGATCAAGTTTACCTCTGTGAGTAATGAAGGAGAGAGGACCTGTGTGACCAGAAAGCCAGGCTCCACTTTCTTCCTGTGTCCTTGAATGCTTAGGCAACTCTAACCCTCTATGATAACATTAAAAGGGGTAAGAGACAGATTGTTACCCACCTGCTCATTCTTGCCAATTCTAGTGGGTTTCCTTCAGGCCTGATTCACTTGGATTTAGGTCTTTTTGTTTGTTTTACTGATGCCTTTTGTTTTTATGTCAGTTACTTTAGGTATAACTTCATTTCTCTCTGCCTCCTGACAATGAAATCCCCCTTTTACAAAGAAAAAAAAAAGCAGAATAATCTGACATAACAACTATGTCACATAGCTTATACAATATTCAGAATTCATGGTCTTCCACCTCTGCTTTGAAAGGAAGGAAATGAATTTTCTCATCAATTGCTGTGTCCAAGACAATTTCAAAAAGCATCTGGCTTCATTTTACTGTTCCTTTCATTTACGTATTATTCATTGTTCATGTTATTTTCTTGGTTCTTATTAATTTATGCTGAATTCATTCACGTCTCCCTATATTTCTCTGAAATCCCTATATTTCTCATTTCTTATGACATAATAATATTTCATTATATTTATCTACCTTAAATTGTTCAGCCATTGCTCCAGAAATGAGATCTCTGAGCCAATGGACTCTTATATTTTCTTAGCTTCCCTCCTGCTAAGTCTTGGCTTTAATATAAACTCAGTTCTACTTCTTTAGTCTTAGATTTGAATCTTCCATCTCAGTCCTCCATAATCTATTTCTTCTACCCTCAATAATGGATTCAGGAGGTTAGATTGTAGGCAGCATTCTCTTTTGAAAAATCCAAAACATAAATTTAATCCTTATTGGAATACTTCATGGATTAAGTGATTTACTCATGATCACTCAGACAGCAAGTATCAAAGAACTTCAGACTTTCTGATTCAGGGCTAGTGAATGTTTTTTCCTCCTCTGGTTGATCTTGCTTGAAGTATTTCTATTTGACAGAACTTTGCAGTCAAGTCATGTAGAGTTGTTAGGTGAAAAGCTTAAATATATAGAGGAATTTGTTGATAATAGAGTGGGAATCCAGAGTTGATAGAAGACAGGCTAAAGAGCACTGACAGCAAGGGAGTATAGCAGAGAGGGCATTGGACTTGGAGTCAGGAAGACCTGAATACAAATCCAACCTACTAGCTGTGATCTTGGGCAAATCACTTTGAATTCTGACTTGCCTCAGTTTCCTCATCTGTAAAATGAGGATAATACTAGTACTTATTTCCCAAAATTATTATGAGGACAGAATAATACCTGTAAATAATTGAACAATACTTGTAAACCTTAAAGTGTTATATATATATGGGATCATTATTATTATTAAGAGTTTGGGGACATCACCTGATGAGGATATCACCTCTTCTGCTTATACTATATGATTAGTGGTGTCCATGGGTCTGAAATTCCATGAATTTTGCCACATGGATTTCTAGGTAGTCTGGGTAATAATTTTGTCCCAGGTAAGCTTGTCCCTAAATTTTATTCATTGGTAGTGCTAAACTGACAGACATATTCTGAAGCCAGGAAAATTAGAAAATTTCTTTAGTTTTGTAGCTTCTCATCTTGGACTATAGATGACCCTTCCACTAGAATTGTTCTGATAGAAATTTGGCAGGTAAAAATTTCTATGGACAGGCAGGAATTCCTTAAGAGTTTTCCACCGTTCTCATTGCTTTGGATTAAAAGACTTCCACAAAGAAAGGAGTTGATGGGGTGGGGCATGAGTGAAGCATAGGAAGCAAGGCTGACTAATGAAGAATGGAGAAGAAAAACTGATCTGTGTTGGTGAAACCTCTCTGCATTCCAGAAGATAGGGAGGATAGGGTGGAGTAGAGGACCAGTCTGAAGTTGAGGTGCTATTAATCTATAGGTTGTCCTCTATAATATTGGAGTGAATGTCCAAATTGATGAGATCACAAATGCCTTTGAATATTTAAGTCTTGGCTGCTCAAGAATGATTATATCTATGGAAATAACAATCCCCATAAGTGTTATTTCATCTAAAATTGTGTTTTAATGAAATCAGTTAATGACATTAGGCCTGTATTTGGAACAAATAATTATAGAACACTGGAGATAGAAGGGCCATTAAAGATGGTCTAGCTCTCTCTTCTCATTTTAACCATGAAGGAATAGAGAACCTAAAAAAGTTATCCTTTCCTTCAGAGAATATACACACTCTAGCAGAGTTTCTTGTAAAGTAGGATTTTCTATAAATTAAATTCTATTTATTCCATTGACTTTCTTTATAAAATCAGAGAAAGTTCTTTGGAAAGATTTGTTTCCAAGATCAAGAGTTCCTAACTTGAGGTCAATGTACTCCCCAGGATTCCATAGATGAACTTCAGGATACCTGTGTCTTTAGATGGAGAAAAAAAATCTTTATTTTCACTAACTTGTAATTGAAATTAGGATTGTCTTCAATTACTGAAAAATAATATTGTGAGAAAGGGTCCATAGGTTATGCATAACTGCCAAAGAAGTATATGACACAAAAATGTTAAGGACCTAAGCAAAAAGGATCATAGATATAGCCTAACCCCCTGTTTTACAGATGAGGAAGCTGAGGCCTAGGGACATTAAGTAATTTATTCAAAGTCACAAAGTTTGAATTCAAATTCTCTGCCTCCAAAACCAATGCTTTTTCTATTATATTATGGAATCAAAACATTTGATGAGGAGGGGGTTAAGAAGGCCAGACTTATAGAGCACTGGGCATTGTGATATGATAGCAACAGCATTCCTACTTGGAGTTGTAAAGAGAAATGAATTCATTTATAATAGAAAAATCCCATGGATTAAGAAAAACTCAAGGCAAGCCCAAAAGAAAACATTAACTTCAAATGTATAAGTAAAGACTTATGGAAAAAAAGAGCTGTTAGGCCACAAGTACACCAAGAATAGCTGAAAGAAATTAAGTAAGAGATAAAAAATAAAATTGGAGTTCTTGAGGAAAAAATTACAAATACAGGAAATAGATTTTTTAAAAAAAGGAGAAAAGTGTACTCAAATAGTAGACTCCCTGATAGAGCAAACAAAACCAAATGATTCCATGGATAGAAGAAGAAATATTGAAACAGTTTCAAAAGACTGAAAAGTAGAAGAGATGAGGTATCTTTAGCCAAAACAAGTGACTTGGGAAGTCATAAAATTTAAGAATCATTTGAAGTCCTAAAAAACATGACCAAATAAAAAACTTGGATATCATGTTTCATGAAAAAATGAAAGAAAACATTCTAAATTATCAGAACCAGCCAGCAAAATGGATGAAAAGGAAGAAACTACTGGTCACCTCTCCAAATTAAAAGCTTTCAGGAATGCCATAGCCCAAAGAAAAGCTTCCAGATCAAATAAAATAACTGCAAGTAGTCATAATGAGTTTAAGTACCAAGTCATCATCACATAAGATTCTCATGCATTTACTATAATGAGAAGGAAACTTTGTAATATGACACAACAAAAAGCAAAATATGAAGCCTTATAATGGAGCTAAGCACACAAGAATGGGGGAAAATGAGCTTTTAATATGACAGAAGACTTGGGTATTCCTGATGAAACATCATTCTTGGGTAGAATCTTTGAAATGCAAACACAAGGAGACAAGAGAAACCTTGACAGGCAAATACAGTTTAGTTATTTGAAGATAACAAAGGTTACCTTCTAATAGAAGAAAAGAGGTCTGCCCTTTTAGAATCCTACCTTCTTTAAGTACAGAGTATGGTTTTGTATTGTTTTGTTACCTTAAAATAAGAAAGAAAAGGAACAGAAACAAAAATATACCAGGAAATAAATGAGGAATGGTAGGGGACAATTTAATATTTCTCATAAACTAGGTGCACCAGGAGAATTTAGGAAAAAAAAAAGAAGTGGGAGTGGTAAAAGTAGTCATCTCATGAAATTCTCTTTCATTGGAATTAGAAAAAGGAGAGTTAAAATATATAGAAAGAATTTGGCACATAAATACAATATATTCAACACTGAAAAAGGCCTGGACAAAGAGTGAAGAGAGGTTTAAAAAATCCTAAAATCGTGTTGTAAATACAATATAGTTATATTTTACAATATCTTAAATAGTTTCCTATTGCCTCTTTGCTAATATTTTATTTACTGATTTAACATTAATGGATGGCCTTCAATTTCATCATTAGAAAAATTATAAATATAATAAATCATTTCAGTAACGTAAAAAATAAAAACATGTTTTATTAATAAGTGCAGAAAAAGGTCATGATAAAACACAATAGACATATTTAGATTGTGTGGTCATTTGAAGCTTATTATTATATGGTTTGAAATGAAGTACCAAATCTAATTTCAACAGCACTGATTACTGGTTTTCTTAGAATTCTTTGTTTTAGTCAATGTGCTGATTTGTTTTGATTGATTCTATTTATTGATTACAAGTTTCTATGATAAAAATTCTCTGCAGACTGTATATTAATTTATAATTATTTATTAGTAAAGGTTAGAGAGAGAAAGGACACTTGATCACCTGGCTGTATCTAACTAAAAATGACTTCTATGCTCTTTTGCTCTTTCAGATGAACTTTGTTATAATAATTTTTCTAATTCTATAAAAAAGTGTTTTGCAGGTTTGATAGGTATAGCACTGAATAAGTAAATTAATTTAGGTAGGATTGTCATTTTTATTATATTAGCTCATCCTATTCATAAGTAATTGATGTTTTTCCAACTGTTTAGATCTAGTTTTATTTGTGTGAAAAGTGTTTTGTAGTTGTATTCATATAATTCCTGAGTTTGTCTTGACAGATAGATTCCCAAATATTTTATATTGTTTAGAGTAATTTTAAATGGAATTTCTCTTTCTAACTCTTGCTGCTGAGTTTTGTTGGAAATATATAGAAATGCTAATGATTTAACTGGGTTTATTTTGTATCCTGAAACTTTGTTAAAATTATTAAATATTTCCACTAGCTTTTTAGTTGCTTTTACAGGATTCTCTAGGCATACCATTGTATCATCTGCAAAGAGTGATAGTTTAGTTTCCTCTTTGCCTACATCAATCCTTTCAATATTTTTTTCTCTAATTGCTACCGCTAGCATTTCTAGTACAATATTAATCAGTAGTGGTGATAATGGTCATCCTTGCTTCACTCCTGACCTTATTGAAAAGGCTTTTAACTTATTCTCATTGCATATGATATTTGCTGATGATTTTAAATATATACTCTTTATTATTTTGAGGAAAGGCCCTCTATTCTTATACTTCCTAGTGTTTTTTAATAGGAATGGGTGTTATATTTTGTCAAAGGCTTTTTCTGTATCTATTGAGATAATCATGTGATTTCTGCTAGTTTGGTTATGATATGGTCAATTATGTGAATGGTTTTCCTAATGTTAAACCAACCTTGCATTCCTGGTATAAATTCCACCAAATAATAATGAATAATCCTTGTGATAACTTGCTGTAGTCTCTTTGCTATGATTTTATTTTGAGATTTTTGCAACCATGTTCATTAAGGAGATTGGTCAGTATTTTTCTTTTTCTGTCTTTGGTCTTACTGGCTTGGGGACCAGTACCATATTTGTGTCATAAAAAGATTTTGATGTCCAGCAGTGGGGTCCCCTTGTATGTGTACTGCACAACTAAAGAGATATGCCAAGAAAAGGCTTCAGTTATTGAACTGTCCAATCTGAGGGTATAGAAGGGGAATCCCAGGATGCCTCCTCCATGTGTTGTGTAGAGTCTCCATTGGCCCCTGAAATCTCAGGGAGGGCGGGTGCACCAGTCTGGAGAGAGGACCTTGCTGGCACTGGACTCGGGGAGTTGAACACAGGCACTGGAGAGGTGACTGGAGGAGAAAACCAGAGAAACACAGCAAAAATGCCCAGAAGAAGGAGGCTGAGAGAAAGCCAAAGCTCAGACCACTTGGCTTCCTCACACTGAGATAGAGAACAAAGGGCTTCAAGAGGAGAGAAAACCAGACCAAACACAAGGACAGCATGGGGGGGGACCCACTGCTGGACAGCTCAGCTCAGCAAAAAGAAAAACAAAGCTCCTTCCTGTCCCCCTACTTTGTTTGTTTGTTTGTTTGTTTGTTTGTTTGTTTTTCTCCTCTCCAGGTTTTAGCCTCAGGGCAGATTAAGAAGTATAGACTAATGCAATCAGGCTTTAGCCAACAATTGGAAAGACAAGAAGTCTTCAGAGGGCAGAGAAAGTAACTACAAACCTCCATTGCCAGCTGAGGGAAGATCTTTCATCAAATATCATTAAATACAGCTGCTCAAACTAGCAGAACAAAAAAGGAAAAAAATTAGTAAACAACAGAAAAAGAGAAAAGAAATGACAATTGATAGCTTCTTTCAAGGAAGTGAAAAGAGAGCAAATGAAACAGAAATAGAAGAAGAGGAAGAAGTTCCAGCGAATTGGGCACAGGCTTTGGAAGATCTCAAAATTCAATTAACTCAAGAACTTTAGGAACTCAAAAAGCAATCCAGAGAAACTGAAGACAATTTGAAAAAGTAAATACATGAACTAAAACAAGAAAATAAAGTCTTAAAAACCATAATTGGCCAGCTTGAAGTTGAAGCAAAGAAGGCAAAAGATGATCTACAAAGAAAATCAGACAAGAAGGAGAAGGATGACCAAAAATCCAAGGATGAAATTCAGTCTTTTAAAAATAGAACTCAACAATTAGAAGCAAATGACTTCATAAGGCAGCAAGAATATATAAAACAAAATAAAAAAATGAAAAATTTGAGGAGAATATGAAACATCTCATTGATTCAACTGTAAAAAGGAAATTGGAAGAAACCATCTAAAAATGCATATATTTCTATGGACAAGGGAAATGTATCAAAACTACATTTCCCGTGATCCAACATGGTCCAACTGGTTTCCGTTTCCGACGTCTTGACGCAGGGGAGCACTTAAATCTCCCGGGTTAGGAGGGAGTGGTCTCTTCTTTGGCGAGTAGGAACTTGGCTAGGAGGCAGTATGGTGGCGGCAGTTTTGAATGCTTACAAGCACGTGGTCTAATGATTTTATCTATCAACATGGCTTTAATTAAAATACTAATTTATATATTTATACCAGCATCTATCATTTTTAATATTTATACAACTAAAGATCTGGAGAACAGAGCTAGAAGAGACAATATAAGAATTATTGGTTTACCAGAACATCATGATAAAAGAAAAAGATTAGATATCATACTACAAGAAATTATCAGAGACAATTGCCCTGACATTCTTGAACAAGAGGGAAAAGTGGAAATTGAAAGAATCCACAGATCACCTCCTACATTTAATCCACAACTGACAACTTCCAGAAATATTATAGCAAAATTCAAAAACTACCAGACCAAGGAAAAATATTACAAGCTGCTAAAAAGAAGCCATTCAGATATCAGGGGACCATAATTAGGATAACACAGGATCTGGCTGCATCTACATTGAAGGACTGGAAGGCATGGAAAGCAAGAGAACTGGGTCTACAACCAAGAATCAACTATCCAGAAAAACTGACTATATTATTGCAGGGGAAAGTATGATCATTCAATAAAATTGAGGACTTCCAAACATTCATCAAGAAAAAACTCAACTTAAACAGAGAGTTTGCTGCCTAAACACAGAACTCAAGAGAATCACCACAAGGTAATTAAGAGAATGGAGGGAGGGGGAAATATCTTTTCTTTAAGGGATCCAATAAGTTCAATCAATTTGTATCCCAAGAAGAAAAGAATATATTGGCAAATATTAAAAAATGTTATTACCAACAGGGTAACTAGAAGAAGTTTACATAGAGGGAACAGTGACAAACTATATAGGATGAAATGTCAAGTGTATATATATATACAAAACTAGAGGGGGGAAGAAGGTAATATTAAGAAAAATGGGAAAACAAACAAAATGGAGTAAATTTATATTCCATAAAGAA
>NC_058132.1:412471875-412491637 GCF_016433145.1 Gracilinanus agilis | reverse complement strand
TATGTATGTATGTATGTATGTATGTATAAATATATACAAAATTAGAGGGGGGAAGAAGGTAATATTAAGAAAAATGGGAAAACAAACAAAATGGAGCAAATTTATATTCCATAAAGAAGTGCGTGGGGCCAACAGGGAAGAATAACAATACACTGTAAGGGTAAAGAGGTTGGAGAGAGGAAATATTTAATACTTAAGTGCACTGAAATCAACTTAAAGAGGGAAGAACAATCAGGTCCATTGGGGCAGGGAATTGATTCGTGCCCTATAGAGAAGTAGAAGGGTAACAAAAGGACTGGTGGTGAGGGAAGTAACACTAGGAAGGGAGAGGGTGGGGGCGGGGTAGCTTAAAAAAGATACTAAAGAAAAATGAGAGAGGAATAAGAAGGGAGAGGGGAGAAAGGGAATTACAATAAGGGAGGGGATTAGGGGAATTGATTAAAACCAAAACACTGGTATAGAAGGAAATAGTGAAAGAAGAAAGGACAGGAGAAGGAGAGAGAATCAAAATGTCTGGGAATACACAGTTGATAATTATAACTCTGAATGTGAATGGGATGAACTCACCCATAAAAATGGAAGCAAATAGCAGAGTGGATTAGAAACCAAAATCTTATCATATGTTGTCTACAAGAAACACACATGAGATAGGCAGACATGCATAGAGTAAAAATGAAAGGATAGAGCAAAATCTATTGGGCTTCAAATGAGAAAAAGAAGGTAGGGGTTGCCATCATGATCTCTGTCAGAGCCAAGGTAAAAATAGATATGGTTAAAAGAGACAAGGAAGGTAAGTACATCCTAATAAAAGGCATTATAAACAATGAAGAAATATCAGTACTCAACATGTATGCACCAAATGGTATGACTTCCAGATTTCTAAAGGAGAAGCTAGTGGAGCTCAAGGATGAAGTAGATAGAAAAACTATACTAGTGGGGGACCTCAACCTTCCCCTATTAGATCTAGATAAATCAAACCAAAAAATAAATAAGAAAAAGAAAAGAGAGGTGAATGAAACCCTAGAAAAATTAGAGTTGATAGATATATGGAGAAAAATAAATAGGGACAAAAAGGAATACACCTTCTTTTCAGCAGCACATGGAACATTCACAAAGATAGACCATGTAATAGGGCATAGAAACATGGCAAACAAATGCAAAAAAGCAGAAATAATAAATGCAACCTTATCAGATCATAATGCAATAACAATACTTATTAGTAAGAATACATGGAGAGGCAAACCAAAACCAAATTGGAAATTAAATAGCAAGATCCTGAAAAATAAGTTAGTGAAACAACAAGTCATAGAAACAATAATTTCATTGAAGACAATGACAATGATGAGACTTCTTACCAAAACCTATGGGATGCAGCCAAAGCAGTACTCAGGGGGAAATTTATATCCTTGAGTACATATATTAACAAATTAGGGAGGGCAGAAATTAATGAATTGGGCATGTAACTTAAAAAACTAGAAAATGAACAAATTGAAAATCCTCAGATGAAAACTCAATTAGAAATACTAAAAACCAAAGGAGAAATTAATAAAATCAAAAGTAAAAGAAAAAAAAACTATTGAATTAATAAATAAGACTAGAAGCTGGTACTTTGAAAAAACAGATAAAATAGACAAAGTACTGGTAAATCTAATAAAAAAAAGGAAAGAAGAAAACTAAATTAACAGTGTCAATGATGAAAAGGGAGACCTCACCTCTAATGAAGAAGAAATTAAGGCAATCATTAAAAACTATTTTGCCCAATTACATGGCAATAAAAATAGCAATCTAGGTGATATGGATGAATATTTATAAAAATATAAATTGCCTTGATTAACTGCAGAAGAAATAGAATACTTAAATAATCCCTTATCAGAAAAAGAAATTGAACAAGCCATCAAAGAACTTCCTAAGAAAAAATCAAGTAATCTTTGAGATGAGATACTGATAGCTGAAGTTCTTGTCTCAGGTTTCCGTATAAGCTTTTGGTCTTATTCATTTCTTGATCAGGTCAGGGACTACTCAAATTCTAAGGTTTTGGTCTCACTATGAGCTTGATTTTGTCAGGCACACAATAGATTGCCCTGTCCTGGGGTTCTACCTTGAACTATTGGCAAGAGGATCAGGAGGGCTCCCCACTTTGAGTCTACCAACTCCCCCAAACTGGGATCTATGTCCTCACCACAAGCCCAGACTGGGGCCCCGATTTCACTCTGGGACCACACAGATCAGGCTGCTTCAGTACAGATTGCCCTAGGCTGGAATTCCAAACTTCACTATAGGTTTAGAATTTCAAGGGGTGTGGGTTGGTTGGACCTCTATTTGCCCAGGCAGGGTCTCAAAAGTCTGGATATTGCCTTGGGCTCAGATTTAGAACCTGGCACAGCAAATGTGGGGTGGAGGGGATGGGGGCTTACTCTTGGCATGCTCCTCTCTACTTGCAATAGACTTCTTCTGTCTGTTCTCCCCTCTTATCCCAGTGCCTGAGCTATTCTCTGCCTACCTTTTAGGTTTTTCTCTTCTTGAAAGTTGTTTCAATCTGTCTCCTTGTTGGTTCTTACAATCCTGTATTCATTTTGTGGTGCTATTTTATTATTGGTTGGAGAGGGTTCTCATGGTGACTTTGAGCTCCTCTGTTCTACTCCACTATCTAGAGTATAATTTATATTAAATTCATTCAAAGGGAGGATTTATATTTGATTGATGTATTGCATTTGGAGGGCTGGTGGGTAATGAGGAAGAAATTTAAAAAAAAAAAAACCTTCCCTGAAACTTTAAGAAAATACCCAGAAATGAGAAAAAAGAAGTTCAGAGGGGATCTTTGACCAGGAGGGCAATTTTGTTAGTGTCATGTTAAATTTAATATGTGATTTTGTAAACAAAGTATATGCAACTGTTCACATTTCCATATAAAACCCTCTTTTGTGCTCTTTGTTTATTACAATATTCAACAATTTTAAACTAATAATAAAATTTTTTTAAAGAAAAGGAAAAAAAAAACTCAGAATCACCTTAGCCAGATTCTCTTTTTTCCTTTTATGATAGAGGAGCTAGACAATTATTATGTGTGTGTATGTGTGTGTGTGTGCATGAGTGTGTGTGCATATGTGTGTGTGTGTGCATGTGTGTGTGTGTGTGAAAGAGAGAGAGAGAGAACAAATTCAAACTAGCTCTTTTTTGAGAGAGTAAAAACCGTTCAATAACACAGAGAACTTCCCATGGCATGGGCTGCCATGGAAAATTGGAGCTGACAGCTGGAAGCTGTTCACATAGATTTCCTATTTTTTCTTTTAAGTAGGCTGTATTAAATCACACCAAAAAGGGCTGACATCCTTAAAATCCATGCTGTTATATCATATTCAATATTGTAAAAATTCTCTTGCTTTTCCAATCTCAAAGTGTCTTGCCATAGAACCTTGGTATCAGACTTGGGCTGTGTTTCACAGAAACAGATATGCTTATCTCTTTAGTCACCTCTCAATTATCTTTGAGATCACTTTAAAAATTGAATCTACAAATATTCCCCTAACCTGATTTTCATCATTAGTTCAATCCTTGTCACTATCAATTACCAGAAATCTAAACAAGTTGCAAAATAGACTGTAATTTCCCATTTTGCAGACCCTTTGGGTCAGTTGTTAGCATTCAGGAAACAAGGGATGTGGATAGTCTATTGAATAGAAATTTAGACTGAATAGTTGAAAGTTTTTTTTTTCTGAATGAAGTAAAAACAATTTAAATGAAAATATTACAGGCATCTCTCATTTCATGAAGCAGAAATTTTTGGCAAAGTTAAGTATAAAGTGAAATGACAGATCCTTATCATGTCAATGCTGGCAAATATCTCACCAGCCTTCAGTTCTGAGGCATACTTTAACAGCAATTCTGTACCATTTTGGGCACATAGTGCGCAAATTTTGAGAATCTTTTCAAGACTCTTCAGTGATAAGCATTCAACAAACTCTTTAAACTCGGCAAGTGAGAATTTACAAACCTTAGTTATCAGCCAACTATACAAATTGTTTTGTTGATTTTTTTCTAAACTTAAGAAAGTGATGGGAAAATTTAAATAGTGTAAACTTAGAAGTGTGCCATGCATATATTTTAAGAGTCACTTGTAATACATTTTGGTAACTAGTGGCACAATGTATCCAGGCCTGGAGTCAGGAAGACTTGTCTTTCTGAGTTCAAATCTGCCTTAGATACTTACTAGCTGTGTGACCCTATTTGCCTTATTTTCCTTCTATATAAAAATGAGCTGGAAAAGGAAATGTTTCTTTACCAAAAAAATCCCAGATAACATAATGAAGAGTTGGATATGACTGAAAAATGAATGAAAAACATTTACCAGCATACCCTTGCACTAAAACAGTCAGTTTATTATATATTTTTGGAGAGAACTGATGATGAAGATGATTTTCCTTTATCAAATATTTCTGAATCTTAACTAATGTTTTCTAAATGTATCTTGAATTCAATAGTTTTTTTCTAGAATAAAATATAATAAGTATAATATGATAATAAGCAGCATATATATGGAGTTAAAAGATTTGATAAGCATTTAATGTATGTTATCTCATTTTATCCTCACAAAACTTGGGAAGGTAGGTGCTAATATTATCCCTTATATAGCTGTGGTAACTAAAACTTAGAGAGATTAAGTGACTTGTCCACATCACATAACTAGTAAATATCTGAGGCAGAATTTGAACTCAGATCTTTTTCATTTTTAGCTGAGCATTTTCTCTGGACTACCCAGATGTTTAGTATTGGTCTGCTTTTTCCATTCAGTCACATTATGTATTTAGAGATTGAATTCTGTAGAAAAAACTCAAATAATCTAAATTGAAAAATTTTGGGGAGAAAAGACTTGTCATGGGCCCCATGGTGAACCTGAGTTTGGATTCTGCTCTTACTTAATATTTGCCTGACTTTGGCTAAGTCTCTCTCTTTGGGCTTCAGATTAATGAAGCAATTGGATTAAATGACCTTAAAGATCTCTTTCATCTCTTAAAATTCTCTGAATCTATGAAAATCAGAACTAAGAGTTTGAAAGTATCAGGGGATGTATAAAGACACCACTGGCAACAATGAACATTAGATATATTTTGTATGAGTACAGAATTGCAGAAGGAGCAATAATGGAAGAAAAGAAAATTCCAAAAACATAGCAACTCAAAGATTCAAAAGCAATATTAATGAGGCTGATACCTCTATAAAACAGAGCAAGGAGGGACAGTACAAAAATTGCTATGGTTTCTGAAGAAAGAAATCTGACATCTCTATTTTAAATTCTATATGTAATGTTTCTTACATATGTATTTTTATTTATTTTGTATTTCAGAAAATTATACAAAGTTTTCAAAATTATTACATTGTAATGAGATACAAAACACAGAAAAAACCCAATGAATTTTCCATTACGCCATATTCCTTCTTCATAAATAAGTATATTCTTAGGCCATCTCCTTGCCCTTCTAAATATTCTTATCTATTAGGGCCAATCTAATGGGAATAATTTTCCCTCATGAGGGATGATAATTCACCTCTCTGGCTTATTATTAACTAATATGACCTTTTTTTTAAACCCTTGTACTTCGGTGTAGTGTCTTATAGATGGAAGATTGGTAAGGGTGGGCAATGGGGGTCAAGTGACTTGCCCAGGGTCACACAGCTGGGAAGTGGCTGAGGCTGGGTTTGAACCTAGGACCTCCTGTCTCTAGGCCTGACTCTCACTCCTCTGAGCTACCCAGCTGCCCCCTAATATGACCTTTTTAATACCTTGCATTTTACTGGATGGTGGAATATCAGGAACATTTGATCAACTCCTAAAAAAAAAGTCATCAGTGTCTATAGTGGTATCCTGCCAAAGCCAAAAGGACAATGCTCAAGAAAAACCACTGGACAATTGTCTATATAAAGCTGAAGCGTTAGTGGAAGTACCAGAAGGATTTTTGACATGAGTTTTGTTTATTTCCCTGCAAGAGTTAGAGAAATCCTTTAATTCCCTACTTCTTGTGATTCTGAAGCCTTGGTCATTCAGTATAATGAATATGCTGCTGTCACATAATCACAAGATTCATAATTCTCTGCTAGGCTGACTACATTGCTGAAGTGGAATTTCAAAAGCAGGATAAAAGTAAAATCTCCTTTTAGAAGGGCATGCCCTCAGTTTTAAATCTCCGACAAGTACTCTAACAGCAAAAAACCAACTATATCAGTAATATAGATCTAATAAAAAATAAAACCTGTTCACTCACTCTCTCACTCTCCTCTGTTAAAACCACAAGAACTGAATAGCAGAGGGAACTGGAGAATTTTTCTTATAGGGCATTACCAACAATAAAAAATTAATTTAAGACCATCTATTACTTTATATCATAGTGAATCTGTTTCCCTACCCATTCTGAGTGCATAAGGGTGCAATGAACTTAAGCCTGGGTTGACACAGCTCCTGTGGGTTCTCCCTTCATTCACAAGTAGATTGCTTTAGGGAAGTGGTTGTTCTGACCCATACTTGCTCTGCTGTACCTCTGGTAGGAACTGAAGTCAGGATATCTGGAAGGGATGAGTTTTGATCTGCTGTTAACGTAGAGGGAATGCTGCTCTAATGATACTTTGGGAACAGTATAAAAAGCCACCCATTTGGCAACCACAGTTCTTCTCAGAAAAAGGAGAAAAGGTGGTGAAGGTTTTCTTTTTGCAGGCTAGGAAGGTCTATTGTTATCCATGCTAACCTTAAACACTGAAAGAGTTGTTTGGTTTCTCAGGAAGGTTCCAGAATATAACTATTCAAATAGCATTGATGGTATCTTCTTCATTGGTAGACCTAGTGTATAATTGATAATTGGAAGTCAGATCTCAGAACCTGCCTTCACTGCCTTCACCATAAGACAGCATCAAGGTCTAAGCATCTGCTCCATTACCTCAAATAACCATATGCCCTGCCATGCCCCTGAATCATTTTTGGAAAGAGCTATTCTTTCTTGCAGAATTAGAGCCAGAAGGAGCTTTGTATATCATATAATCTGACTCCCCTATTTTATAGATTTAATAAGAGCCACCGCTGCTACAGGATCTAGGGTGACTGGGGCTCTTGTTCTCATCCTTTACATTGAAGGACTTCTCATAGCACTGGACCCATACAAATTAGGGGTTAGGGACTTTATGATTCACCCCAGACCTCGCAGGAAAATTATATTAAACCAGCATTGACTCATTTTTAGAGTCTCCTCCAAAGAGGGAAGCAGAAAGGACAATGTACTCTCTTCCACAGAAATGAAATATTTAATTAGTGTAAGAGATTCATGTAGTATATATTGACAAAAGGTTTGAAAAGCAGAACTAGTAACATAACAATTGCTATGCACTCCTTTGAAGTTGAGTTAAACATAAGATGATAGAACAGTTTGCAGGACCAATAAGTCAGCATTTTATATTTTATCTCATCTCTGTATTGTACAAACAACTCTCTTCAAGTTCATGTCTTCTAGTAAGCCAAGTCAGAGCCTAGAGCTCCTCTTCTTATCTGAGGTCATTAAAAAAAAAAGAAATGTAATTATAGAACATTCCTTCATCTAACTTACAGTCAGCTCAGACTGAGGACCAATCAATAACATAAAATTACTTACAAAGCTGGAAATGTCCATCTCAGGATAATTATGCATTCACTTATACTCAGAAAAGTAGCAAGAAAGTAGAGATTTAGGCTTGTCTAGTCAAGATATATCATTTACATTGTGTGCTTTTTAAAAAAATTTTTTTAACATTTATTAATATTTATTTTTTGAAAAGTTAACATGGTTACATAATTCATGTTCTTACTTTCCCCTTCACCCCCCGACTTCCCCCTCCCTCCATGGCTGATGTGTATTTCCAATGATTTTAACATGTGTCATTGATCAAGACCTATTTCTAAATTGTTGATAGTTGCATTGGTATGGTAGTTTCGAGTCTACATCCCCAATCATGTCCTTCTCAACTCATGTGTTCAAGCAGTTGTTTTTCTTCTGTTTCCACTGCTGTAGTTCTTCCTCTGAATGTGGGTAGCGTTCTTTACCATAAATCCCTCAGAATTGTCCCGGGCCGTTGCATTGCTGCTAGTACAGAAATCCATTACATTCTATTTTACCACAGTGTATTGGTCTGTGTGTACAATGTTCTTCTGGCTTTGCTCCTTTCACTCTGCATCAATTCCTGGAGATCTTTCCAGTTCACATGGAATTCCTCCAGTTTATTATGCCTTTGAGCACAATAGTATTCCATCACCATCACCATCATATACTACAATTTGTTCAGCCGTTCCCCAATTGAAGGGCTTTTCCAGTTTTTTGCCACCACAAAGAGTGTCTATAAATATTTTCATACAAGTCTGTTCATCTATGATCTCTTTGGGGTACAACCCCAACAATGGTATGGCTGGATCAAAGGTCAGGCATTCTATTATAGCCCTTTGAGCATAGTTCCAAATTGCCAGCCAGAATGGTTGGATCAGTTCACAACTCCACCAACAATGCATTAATGTCCCAGTTTTGCCACATCCTCTCCAGCATTCATTACTCTCCCCTATTTGACAAAAACTGCTAGGAAATTTGGAAAACAATATGGGAGAGAATAGGTTTAGATCAACATCTTACACCCTATACCAAGATAAATTCAGAATGGGTGAATGACTTGAATATAAAGAGGGAAACTATAAATAAGTTAAGTGAAGTAGTTTACTTGTCAGATCTCTGGGAAAGGAAAGATTTTAAAACCAAGCAAGAGTTAGAGAAAATTACAAAATGTAAAATAAATGATTTTGATTATATCAAACTAAAAAGCTTTTGTACAGACAAAAACAATGTTGCCAAAATCATAAGGGAAACAACAAATTGGGAAAAAATATTTATAACAAAAAACTCTGACAGGGGTCTAATTACTCAAATATACAAGGAGTTAAACCAATTGTATAAAATCAAGCCATTCCCCAGTTGATAAATGGGCAAAAGACATGAATAGGCAATTTTCAGATAAAGAAATCAAAAGTATCAATAAGCACATGAGAAAGTGTTCTAAATCTCTAATAATTAGAGAAATCTCTAAAAATTAGAGAAATGCAAATCAAAACAACTCTGAGGTATCACCTCAAACCTAGCAGATTGGCTAAAATGAAAGAAGGGGAGAGCCATTGTGTGCTTTTAACTACCATACAGTTGGGTTGAGGGAAGGATACCATGCTACTCCCTCATTTATTGGGTAGAGGTTTTTTTTAAACATTTTTTAAACATTTATTAATATTTATTTTTTAGAAAAGTTAACATGGTTACATAATTCATGCTCTTACTTTCCTCTTCACCCCCCGAACTCCCCACACCATGGCTGATGTGTATTTCCACTGGTTTTAACATATGTCATTGATCAAGACCTATTTCCAAATTGTTGATAGTTGCATGTTGGTGTAGTAGTTTCAAGTCTACATCCCCAATCATGTCCACCTCAAATTGGGTAGAGGTTTAAAGGCATCTCTGTTGGCAGTTAGAGAAAGAGGGAGAGGGACACTCACGTTTTAAGTTCTATTGAGTCAATGTCTCTTCTAGCTAAATGGCCAATAAAGGGGTTACTTTGTCATATTTTAGAACAAGTACTTCATCCCTGAGTCGTATCTATGTCCAAAAGTAACTCAGCACATGATCCACAGGATAAATACTTTCCCCTAAGACTCTACCACCCTTTCACTACACACTGAGAAAATGGAAGCAAAGAGAGGGGACATGACTAGTCTCATAATCAAAATTAGTAAATTCCACTCAGGTCTTTTGGTTACAAGTTTATTGCTTCTTTCACCTTAGAAGACCCCACAAGAATTCTCCTCCTTTCCCAGTTGTTATATAAAGAAGCTTTGGTATCATATAGATAGATAAATTTAGCTTTTAGCTTCCTTCTTTCCTTGTTTCTCTCTGAAGATAGTGATGGTGGGGCTGAGCTTAGGTCTCCTTAAACTTAGGATTTGGGGATATAAAAAGCTTGGTCTCTCAAAGATTGAAAGGCAATATAGATTTTAGGATGATATGTCTTTGGGAAAACAAGAAGCAGCTATGCACTAGTCAGGGCTTTAGAGCAATTTAAAAATTAATAGAAGTTAATTATCTAGGTGTCCATTTTTTATGACTGATTTTTTGGAGTTTTCTTGGCAGAATCACTGGAGGGGTTTGCCATTTCTTTCTCCAGCTCATTTAACAGATGAGGAGCTGAGGTAAACAGAATTAAGTGACTTGCCCAGGGTCACATAGCCAGTAAGTGTCTGAGTCTGGTTTTGAGCTTAGATTGAAACTGAGTCTTCCTGACTCCGGGCTCTGCATTCTATCCACAGGACCACCTAGGCATGGGTATATTCAGTATCTTCCTTTATTAAATATTTTATTCATTCATTCATCCATTTATTTATTTAAAAATTTTTAGATTTAAATATTTTAATTTTTTTAGAAAAATTTTCCATGGTTACATGATTCCTGTTTTTACTTTCCGCTTCACCTCCCCCTTGACTCCCCTCCCCCATATCCAACATGCATTTCCACTGGTTTTAACATGTGTGATCAGTCAATACTTATTTACATATTATTGATAGTTGCATTGGTGTAGTCATTTAGTGTCTACATCCCCAACCATGTCCGCATCAACCTATGTGTTCAAGCGGTTGTTTTACTTCTGTGTTTCCACTCCTGCAGTCCTTCCTCTGAATGTGAGTAGCGTTCCTTTCCATAAATCCCTCAGAATTGTCCTGGGTCATTGCATTGCTGCCAGATTTTACCACAGTGTATCAGTCTCTGTGTCTTTATTAAATATTAATCAGTAGTCTTCTCATGCTAAGTAAACCCTTTTCCATAGCACATCTCTACAAAGTCTCTGGATAGTCTAGAATGTTTCATATTTGAGCCACTACTGTTTGAAGGTCCTTTTTTTGTTGTTGTTGTTCTGGATAGGAATATTGGATTTAGGGAAATGAAGTCATTGTACTTTAAGACTGAAATATACTCACACATGTATGAGATCACACACAGACACCTCACAATTCTGCAAATATCCATGGGGAGCTATACAAAAAGTGTAAATTATTATGTAAAAAGCTACATTTACTTTTCTTAACTGAAATTCCTATGCTTCATTTTCAAGATAGAAGTGTTTTCTTAGATACTGAAAAAAAATTTAGATAAGTGAAATATGGAAGTATTTGCTATGCTTTTTAAAACTAAAAATGAATTAACTAATTTCATTTCCAGTTACTAGAATTAGGGGAAAATACTTTTGAATAGTATTTTTCCCCCAGGAAATTCCAAGAAATTCTGATATTTCCATAAAAATCAGTATGCATTATCTAATTTAGATACGGGAGGAAAATAACCTTGTGTCTGAAAATAACCTGTGTAAATACCAAGAAAATGTGTTTTTAAGTCCACAAACCAAAGAAAATAAAAGAAGTATGAGAATATACGTTTGCCATAACTGAGCTATGTCAAAAGTTCATTATAAATAATTCTTAGCACAAATATAATGCTCACATGGACTACTAGAGAATGAATTCTCTTCTAGAGAATGAATATTAATATCTTTTTCCAAAATATTCTTTTGGATCATTACAAAATAGCAACAATACAATTAATATAGCATCTTAAAATTTACAAAGGGCAACGAGATGGTGCAATGGATATGGGTCAGAAGTCAGGAAGACTCATATTACTTGTTGTATGGCTCTGGGAAAGTCACTTAACCCTATTTGTCTCAATTTCCCCATTTGTACAATAAGCTAGAGAAGGAAGTGGCAGATCTCTCCAATGTCTTTGTGAAGAAAACTGTAAATGGGGTTAAAAAGAGTTGGATAACTGGACTCAGCAATAGCAATAATAGTTTTACAAAAATGGAATAAACTTGGGGTAAATGACCTCAGCAAGATAGTGTATGATAAACCCAAATATACCACCTTTTGGGACAAAATCCAGTATTTGACAAAAACTTCTGGGAAAATTGGAAAACAGTATGGGAGAGATTAAGTTTAGATCAACATCTCACACCCCACACTAAGATAAATTCAGAATGGGTGAGTGACTTAAATATAAAGAAGGAAATTATAAGTAAATTAGGTGAACGTAGGATAGTATACTGTCAGATCTATGGGAAAGGAAAGATTTTAAAAACAAACAAGAGATAGAGAATATTACAAAATGTAAAATGAATAAGTTTGATTACATTAAATTAAAAAGGTTTTATACAAACAAAACCAATGCAACAAAAAAAGGGAAACAATAAATTGGGAAAAATTTTTATGACAAAAGCATCTGACAAAGGTCTAATTACTTAAATTTACAAGGAGCTAAATGAATTGTACAAAAATATCAAGCCATCCCTCGATAAATGGGCAAGAGAAATGAATAGTCAGTTTTCAGATAAAGAAACAAAAACTATCAACAAGTACATGAAAAAGTGTTTTAAGTCTCTTGTAATTAGAGAAATGCACATCAAAACAACTCTGAGGTACTGCATCACACCTAGCAGATTTATTAATATGACAGCAAAGAAAAGTAATACATGTTGGAGGGAATATGGCAAAATTGGGACACTAATGCAATGCTAGTGGAGTTGTGAATTGATCCAACCATTTGGGAAGGCAATTTGGAACTATGCCCAAAGGGCTTTAAAAGACTCCTTGCCCTTTAATCCAGTCATACCACTGCTGGGTTTGTATCCCAAAGAGATAATAGGGAAAAAGACTTGTACAAAAATATTTATAACTGTGCTCTTTGTGGTAGCAAAAAATTGGAAAATGAGGGGATGCTCTTCAGTTGGAGAATGGCTGAAAAAGTTGTGGTATCTTTTTGGTGATGGAATACTATTGTGCTAAAAGGAATAATAAACTGGAGGAATTCCATGTGAATTGGAACAACCTCCAGCAATTAATGCAGAGTGAAAAGAGCAGAACCAGAAGAACATTATACACGGAGACTGATACACTGTGGCACAATCGAATGTAGTGGATTTCTCTACTAGCAACAATTCAATGATCCAGGACAATTCTGAGAGTTTTATGAGAAAGAATGCTATCCATATCTAGAGAAAGAACTGTGGGAGTAGAAACACAGAAGAAAAACAACTGCTTGATCAAATGGCTCAATGGGAGTATGATTGGGGATGCAAACTCTAAACAATCATTCTAGGGCAAATATCAATAATATGGAAATAGGTCTTCATCAATGATACATGTAAAACTCAGTGGAATTGCTCATTGGCTACAGGAGGAGGGAGGAAGGAGGCAAGAGAAAGAACATGAATCATGTAACCATGGAAAATATTCCTAATTAATTAATTAATTACATTTTAAAAAGTTTTATAAAACATATTTTCCCACTAACCCAATGAAGAAGGTAGTATAAATATAATCATCTTTATTTCATGGATGAAAAAATAAACTCAAAGTTGTTGAGTTATTTTGAATAGGGAGGCCCATGCAGCCTAGGATTCAAACCCAGGACTCCCAATTCCCAATGTTGTTTCTACTCTACTGGAAGGCAGTGTGGCACAAGGGAGAAGCCCTGGAATGAGAGTTCCTAGGGACAAAATCCTCTTCAGCTGCTTTCTACTTGTTTAACCATGGGCAAACCTCTTTACCTCCCCCTACCTCAGTTTTCTCATCTGTAAAATGAAAGAGATTGGACTGATGGCTTCTTTTAGTCTCTCCAGTCTCAAGATTTGTGATTCTATGATTCCATGATTCCATGATCCTCCTGCTTCTCACAGAATGAGTATATGACGAGGGTCTGGTGTATATATGCAGACACCGTCACCTTGCTTTAGCATCATCCTCCTAGAAGAGGACAGCTTCTTCTGGGAGATTTATGAGGACTGAAACATTGAACGGACATTCTACAAAAATTTCTGGTTGGCTCATGTCTTGGTTGGGAGGAAGTTTTTATCCAAGCCAGAAATACCAGTGTCTTCAAAATGGCCTTAGTCAGGGGGCAGTTAGGTGGCTCAGTGGATAGAGAGCCAAACCTGGTGACCAGAAGTCCTGAGTATAAATCTGGCCTCAGACACTTCCTAGCTGTGTGACCCTGGTCGAATCACCGAACCCCCATTTTTTGGCCCTTACTGCTCTTTTGCCATGGAACCAATACAGAGTATAGATTCTAAGATGGAAGGTAAGAGTTTAAAAAAATGTACTGCAGTCACCATTGACAAAGAGCCTTTTGCTGTATTTATGTTTGAGAGAGTCTAGTGACTCCATTACTGGCAGCTTTTGTTGAGAGAATTATGCTGTAGAGGGAAGGACAGTAAGGCCTCCCTGACCCCTGGTCATTTGGATCCAAAGAAATAAGTACTTGCCTCAAAAAGCTTATATTGCAATAGGGGAAAACGACACAAACATAACTGGGTGATCATCAGAGACTTCTGATTTTGATCAGAGAAGTCATGGGGATGGCAAATAGAGTAAGAATGGGACTGATGGGTACAAGTCTTGTCCAGGAATTGTTTTGTTTATTTGATTACTGTTCCCAGAGCCAGAGGGTGAGGGGGTCAGCAGAGAGAAGTGGGAAATTTGACTTACCCATTTATGGAAACAGAAAAAAGTTTCCTTAAAGCAGACTTCCTTTCTTGATGTTGTGTCTCTCTTTGGCAAGGGGAGCTATGAGAGTAAAACAACAACAAAAACAACAACAGATGTGGTTATAAACATGACTAAAAATAGAGTTGTATTCCCTGTGGATAATTCATGACAAAAAACTGAAAACCAAACTCAGAACAAATTGCAGTGGTTCAGCTTCTCAAGTCTCATGTTCACATGAAATTATTTCTTGTTCCTTTATCTTCAGTGCAAAAACATACAATGTTTGCCCATGCCACAGGTGACTGTGAATATCTTTACAACTTTGAATTAAATGTACATTGAAAAATGACTTTGTCCTGTCAGGCTTCATTATGTTTTATTTACCAAACAAAATCATTATTCAGAAATTTGGTATTACTTTGCTAAAGTGGGTATCTATTTAATATCCTCAAACCAATTCTTCCTTCTAATATGGTAATCTATTCTCTGTATTTAATTATCTGTGAGGTGAAAGGTTGCTGGGCAGTGTCATTCAGCAATAGCCCAATGGAAAATTGTAAGTACTTTCACTCCAGGTCTGCTGTCTTTTCATATCAATCTTTCTGCTAATGACAACCAATACTTTCATATGTGATTACAGGCCAGCTCCATCTTTTCAAGAGCCGAGACTCTTTGGAATCATATGTATTGATCTTTTTAATAGAAGTCAGGAAAAATAAAATTATACTGGCTTCCTGTGGCAAAACTATGATAAATGGGAACTTAGAAACTTATGGAAGAATTTTTTCTGCCCTGGGTTTTTTAATCACTAAAAATGATTGTTTTTTAAAATAATATTTGCTTTCCATTATGCACATTTGCAGCAAAGTCAAATTTGTTTCTATATTGCTTTATATAACTGCATTTAAGCAAACTTATGTCAGAATTCTCATACCTGTTAATGATCCAGGTAGAATCTTAGAATAGGAAGCAAGGATCTATTCTCTCGGGATGTTGGTTCCTTTTGGACTTTATTTTCTTTGGCATATGCAACTAATTCTGGTTAGGTTTCAGTACTCTGGTTTCTGTGAGAGAATTGTTTCTTTTTTTCCTCTTTGTAATTCTTTTTATTTAATCTAGTTGCCAATTGTTATATGTATTCTGCTAGAAACCTGAAAATAATCTTTTTTTAAAAAACACTATATTTTTCCTTTGGAATTTCCTTCTCCATTGAAGATAAAATGAATACATTTCATATAAATTGGATATGGGAGTGGACAAAGTGCTCCTAAAAGGAGACTTGGAACTCAATTGGTCCATGTTCAATTCTGGGGGAGGCTGACTCCTGAGGAAGAATTATAGACTATTCTTGTACTTTCTGCCTTATTGCCTTATAATCACTACTCAGGAGTTTTGAGGAAAAATCTCTTAAAACTTAGATAAAATTCACTTCTTTGGTGTTTACTAGGAGACTCAGGATTCAAGGTAGATATCTAATATAGGTTAACTATTTTCTATACTTCATTCTTTTACTCCAAATGAACTGTTTAAGATATAACTCTGAAATAGTTTTAAAGACCCTCCTGTTCAGAATCTGACTTAGGATTTCCACTCTCAGACTACAATTATGCCAATCAATACTTTACCTGAGAATCATCAAAGGATACAGGAATCAAGTTTATGTGATAAAAAAATCTGACTCAAAGTTGCAGTCAATGAACAATCCTCCCTGGCCTTTCTCTGTGTTTTTTTCTGATGCTCTATTTTAATAATCTTATTTTTTTTCCTACTTTAGCTTTGCTTCCCTGATCCCATCTGCCAAAACTTATTATGCTCACCTTGGGATACTTACGCATCAGCATAGCAACTGATCTGTTGAGGAAAATCCAAGCTTGAAGCTTCTTTGCATTGCTCATCTTTAAAAAATTAAAAAAAAAACCAAAAAAGCTGTATTTCCCTTTGAATTACACGTTAAAACAATTTTTAACATTCATATTTTTAAAATGTTGAATTCCAAATTCTCTCCTTTTCTTCCTTTCCCTTTCCCCCTCCTTGGGATGGTAAGCAATCTGATATAAATTTTACACATGCAATCAATGAAAAACATTTTTTTTTTCCATATTAGTTATTTTGTGGAAGAGACCTTGAATAACAAAAAAGAAGAGAATGAAATAGAATATATTTTGGTCTGCATTCAGATTCCATCAGTTCTTTCTCTGGGAGCAGATGTCATTTTTCATCATGAGTCCTTAGGGATTGTCTTGGATCACTGTATTGCAAAGAATAGCCAGGCCATTCAATAGCTGCTCATCATACAATATTGCTATTACTGTGTACAGTGTACTCTTCATTCTGCTTATTTCACTTTTCATCAGTTCATGTAAGTTTTTCTGAAATGATCCTTTTTTTCATTTCTTTCTTTTTTTTTTTTGCCATTCATTACAAAGAGAATTTATTCAGAAAGTCAATCAAAGAATCAGAAACAGCAGTACAACGTACTAGAGATTAGATTTCAGGGAGTTAGTTTGTCTTCAGTATCCCATCTCCATGTTTCTTTTTTTTATTAAACATTTATTAATATTCATTTTAACCTGTTTACATACTTTATGCCCCTACTTTCCCCTTCACTCCCCGCTCTCTATAATTATTAGAGATTTAGAACACTTTCTCATGTGCTTATTGATACTTTTGATTTCTTTACCTGAGAATTGCCTATTCATGTCTCTTGCCCATTTTTCAATTGGGGAATGGCTTGATTTTTTATATAATTGATTTAACTCGTATATTTGAGTAATTAGACCCCCTGTAAGAGTTTTTTGTTATAAAGTTTTTTTCCCAATTTGTTGTTTCCCTTATGATTTTGACTACATTATTTTTGTTTGTACAAAAGCTTTTTAGCTTAATATAATCAAAACCATTTAATTTACATTTTGTAATTTTCTCTAACTCTTGCTTGGTTTTAAAATCTTTCCTTTCCCAGAGATCTGACAGGTATACTATTTTGTGTTCACTTAACTTATTTATAGTTTCCCTCTTTATATTCAGGTCATTCACCCATTCTGAATTTATCTTGGTGTAGGGTGTGAGATGTTGATCTAAACCTAATCTCTCCCATATTGTTTTCCAAATTTCCCAGCAGTTTTTGTCAAATAGTGGATTCATGTCCCAAAAGTTGGGCTCTTTGCGTTTATCATACACCGTCTTGCTGACGTCATTAACCCCAAGTCTATTCCACTGATCTTCCCTTCTATCTCTTAGCCAGTACCATATTGTTTTGATGACTGCTGCTTTATAGTATAGTTTAATATCTGGTACTGCTAGGCCTCCTTCCTTCACATTTTTTTTCATTATTTCCCTTCATATTCTTGATCTTTTGTTATTCCAAATGAACTTTGTTATAGTTTTTCCTAATTCAGTAAAGACGTTTTTTGGTAATTTGATAGGTATGGCCCTAAATAGGTAAATTAATTTGGGTAGAATGTTCATTTTTATTATGTTAGCTCGTCCTACCCATGAACAATTAATGGTTTTCCAATTGTTGAGATCCAGTTTTATTTGTTTGGAAAGTGTTTTGTAGTTGTTTTCATATAATTGCTGTGTTTGTTTTGGTAGATTCCTAAGTATTTTATATTGTCTAGGGTGATTTTAAATGGTGTTTCTCTTTCTACCTCTTGCTGCTCTAATGTGTTGGAAATATATAGAAATGCTGATGATTTATGTTCATTTATTTTGTATCCTGCAACTTTGCTAAAGTTGTTGATTATTTCTACCAGCTTCTTAGTTGATTCTCTAGGATTTTTTAAGTACATTATCATATCATCTGCAAAGAGTGATAACTTAGTTTCCTCATTGCCTATTTTGATACCTTCAATTTCTTTTTCTTCTCTAATTGCTACTGCTAGTGTTTCTAGTACTATGTTGAATAATAGAGGTGATAATGGGAATCCTTGTTTCACTCCTGATCTTATTGGGAAGGCTTCTAATTTATCCCCATTGCATATAATGCTTGTTGATGGTTTTAGGTATATTTTTTAGTTTTAGTTTATTCCTGTTGGCTCCCAGAGGAGCATAGGGCCACAACCATCTCACGTCAATGGACTCTGTTCTGGGCAACTTCCCCCAGCTAGGCCCATGTCATTCCGATGGCCGTTGTTTCGTTTTTGGCAGATATTCGCCTGGTCTGTTTTGGTCTTCCAACTTTCCTCCTCCGTGGTGGGTTCCAGCTCAGTGACTGATGGGATACTGAATTGTTCTTTCCCAAAGTCTAGTAGTGGAAATCTTTTCAGGCCATCTGATGTTCAAGATGTGATGTAGGCATCTGTTAACATCTGCCTTGGTCGTCAGAAGATTTATCAACGAACTGGTTTCCCAAAGGCTTTCGCCAGCATGAGTCATGGACTCTGTTGGAAAGCAATCTTCCAGACTAGGCAATCGTTGGTTTTGTTGGTTTAATGAGGTTGCCATTTCTGTAGCAAGTGAGATTTTTTACAGGGTGAGGTTGCTAGCCTCGTGCCCAACCCTCCTCCTTTTTCAGCCGGGCTTGGGACCGTCCTTGTTGGAGTTTTTAGGTATATACTGTTTATTATTTTTAGGAAGGGTCCTTCTATTCCTATACTTTTCAATGTTTTCAATAGGAATGGATGCTGTATTTTGTCAAAGGCTTTTTCAGCATCTATTGAGATAATCATGTGGTTTTTGTTTGTTAGACTGTTGATATGGTCAATTATTTGGATGGTTTTCCTAATGTTGAACCATCCTTGCATTCCTGGTATAAATCCCACCTGATCATGGTGGATGATCTTCTTAATTACTTGCTGGAGTCTCTTTGCTAATATTCTATTAAAGATTTTTGCATCTATGTTCATTAGGGAGATTGGTCTATAGTTTTCTTTCTCTGTTTTTGGTCTACCTGGCTTTGGAATCAGTACCATATTTGTGTCATAAAAGGAATTTGGTAGGACTCCTTCTTTGCTTATCATATCAAATAATTTGTATAGTATTGGGATTAGTTGCTCTTTGAATGTCTGATAGAATTCACTTGTGAATCCATCAGGTCCTGGTGATTTTTTCTTAGGGAGTTCTTTGATGGCTTGTTCAATTTCTATTTCTGATATGGAATTATTTAGGTATTCTATTTCTTCTGCTGTTAATCTAGGCAATTTATATTTTTGTAGATATTCATCCATATCTCCTAAATTGTTATATTTGTTG